>NC_092482.1:5475875-5493375 GCF_047495875.1 Pithys albifrons albifrons
TCTCCAGCCTCCCACGGCCCCACCTGCCGGCGGCAAACACGGCAGGGACAGGCAGGGCTGGGGCAGAGCTCACAGGGACACAGCAGAGGTGCTGGAAGGGGGGACAAACTGCTGCATCTCCCAGACAGACCTGACCCTTACAAAGGATCCACCTCACACCTCAGACGTGAGAAGCGAAAACGCCACCAAACCAATCACTGCTAAGGGAAAGTTTTATTCTAATAGCAGCAAGGACTTGATTGACAACCTTGGAGGCATAGCCAGTTCATGCTGGGCAAAAACTTGCCTGACTTGTTTGTGGAAAATAACCCATTTATAGCCTTAACTTCATAGTTAACACCTTCTAATTTCCATATTAATGACTGGGTGAAGTCTTGGGCGGAGCTTTTTTCTTTTGGCTTCGAATTTGGGCAGTGCTCTCCTGACTTCATCCCTCAGGGTGGTCTTGAAGCATCTTCATCACTGTTGGATTTCTGCCTTTTCTTTGTTCAGTGACATGACCTGTCAAACCTTGGCTCCACCTCTCCAAAATCTTGGATCTTTACCATTTCATCCTATTGAAATGTCTGGTTAGTTTAATTGACTTCTAACCCACGGTACACTCGTTTCTAGAATTACCAGACAATTTGTACCAGAACAAAGAGATTCAGCACTTCATGCTGTTCAGCAGCCCTGCTGTGCAAACAACATTTTGCAAAGCAGTTATCAGAAATTTCCCAAAATTAGGGGTTTTTGGCCTCTTCTTTCTTTCAGACATCAGCCCAGCCTCTTCTGTTGATGGGCTGTTTAATGAGCACTTATTTTGTTCAGAGCCTCCTGGTTTAGTTGCAAGGTCCAGGACTCTGGAGAGCTCCCCCTTTGCATTCCAGAGCCTGGGAGAGGAACACTCAGGATAAGCAGGGAGGGCTGAGCTAAAGGAAAGCAGCTCTGGCCACCCAGGTTTCCTCAGAGCCCTCAGGACCCTGAACACTTGAGAAGGAGCTTTTGTTATCCCCAAAAATCCTTCATGAGGTAAATCAGAACCTGACTGGAGGTTTCTCACAGAGCAGTAACAAAAAGCTGCCTCCATGTCCTACCTCAGTACTTTGTGTAGAAGAGGAAAGTTCCCAGAGAGGGGAACAGGGCAGGGAGGGCAACATGCACCAGCAGTTTGACTTCTGTCCCTTTTGCTCTTGCAACAAGAGAACCCCAAGGAGCACCACAATGAGCTGGTCTGTAATAACCAGCACAGCTGATGCCACACAAAACCACAGCAAACCCCTCGTGGGAGCAGAGAGCTGATCCACTATCCCTGATCAGGTACTTTTGGGGGTAAACACTGCTCAGCCCTGCTCTCCTCCGGGTTGGGCCCAGCCCAGAGCCCAGCCCAGACTGTGCAGCAAACCCCCAAAGCTGCTGTGCTGTGTCCCAGCTGTGCCTCTCCTGGGATGGATGTGATGGAGGAGCTTTGTGGTGCCCTGGCAGGAGCCACCACCAGCACAAACAAGGCCTGTTGGATGCTCAAGGATTTCTGCATTCCCAGAAGCACAAGACTGCTGGAGCTCTGTCCTTGCAGTCAGGGAACAGGAGGAGGGAGGGATGTGGCCTTCAGGAACCTGCTTTGCTTTGTGCTTGCACATGGATTGTCCTTGGGAGCTGAACCAGGAGCAAGAGGAGAAACAAAAGGATTTAGGAGCTTCAAAGCTGTGTCGGAGTGAGCAAGGGGAAAGTGCCACAGCAGTTCCTGAGGGACTCCCCTCACTGCCACTCCAGCCCCATCAGAAACACAATTCCCATCACATTTCCAAGAACTGAATATTGGCCTTTTTACACTTATCCCAGTTCAGCCAGAAACAGCAACAACTGCAACAACTTCATGAAAGGAATCATTTTGTTTTCAGCTGAACCTGAGGAAAGGCAGAGGGAAATTCCCCTCTGTCCCAGCTGAGCAGGTGGGCCCAGTTTGTCCCTGTGTGGGCGTGCCCAAAGCTGGGCATTCCAAACCCTCTGGGCCATTGCCCAGCAACTGTTCCCAAGGGCCCATTGGCAGCAGCTGCCCAGGGCACAGCTGAGCCCTCAGGCTGGGAGCTGGCTGGGAAAGAAGCCTGGCAGAGGAGCTGGGAGAACTGCCCTGCAGGGACTCCTTGGCACCTCCACACCCACCTGAGGGCTCAGCTCTGCTCAGGGGCCAGCAACGAGTCCAAAATCCCCCCTGAGTGCCAGAGTCAGATCCCCCAGGGTGGAACTCCCTGCCCTGGGGGAGGCACTGGGGGCTCCCACCCAAACCTCAGGGGAGACAATCTTGGGCTTTGGGGACTGGGGAACCACTCATGGGATGCAGAGGAGGAGCAGCCCCTGGCCAGGAGGAGCCACCACTCTGGCCCAGACTGTGCCATCATCTGCACCAACAGGTTTGTCCCTTCCTTTGCCTTTGGCCTCTGGGGAACCACGTGGGGCTCAGCACAGGGGCCACCAAACCCCCCTGTGTTTGTGCCCCAGGGGGCTGGGTTAGACTGCTGGGCTTGGGGGTTAAACCCAATTTCTCTTTGTGCCATTGCATTTATTGTAATATTGTTACTGAATTTTAACTCTGACTTACAACCTCTTTCATGTTGGGTTTGTTTCTCCTGCAGGTTCACCTTTAAACCAGCACACAGTGACAGCCCTCAAACCACTCTCCAGAAACTGAACCTTGCAATTTCTGAGCAGGTCACCTCTCAGTCCCTCAGTGGTTTCATGTGAAAACTGAGGTCACCCAGGGACAAGGTGTCCCCCCTGCAGGTTATTCAACGAGGAGCTCATTAACTCACCCCATTCTGCTGCACAAAAAGGGACTGTGGGTTAATGGGGTGGCCCAGTGACCTCCCTGAAGGCACCAAATGAGGGCAAGGTGCTCACAAAGGGGCTGCAGGCAGGAACCTGCTCCCTGGAAGCCACAGAGAGCACAGGGGAGGCCCAGCTGATGATCCAGAAACTCCTCCCAGGGCGTGTGAGGGGCCCCACAGATTAGAATCATAGAATCATGTCCTGGATTACCATAACCCTTCCTCCCTATTAGCAGGTGCTCCCCTGAAACCTTAAATTGAGTCTTGTGTGCTCAATAAAGTATTCCAGATTTTGCCCCCATAACTGGGATTGTGAGTTTTATTGACCACAGAATCAGCTGGGTTGGAAGAGACCTCTGAGATCATCAAGTCCAACCTTTGATCCAACCCCACTGGGATCACCAGATCATGGCACTCAGTGCCACATCCAGTCTCATCTTAAACACCTCCAGGGATGGGGAATCCACCCCCTCTCTGGGCAGCCCATTCCAATCCCTGAGCACTCTCTCTGCAAAGAATTTCTCTCTGATCTGCAACCTAAACCTCCCCTGGCAGAGCTTCAGCCTGTGCCCTCTTGTCCTACTGTTGGTTGTCTGGGAGAAGAGACCAACCCCCACCTGGGTCCAACATCCCTTCAGGGAGTTGTAGAGAGTGATGAGGCCCCAGCTCACCCCAAAGGAATGAACCAGAACTGAGCTTTTGGAAGAGTGTCTTATCCTTTCCAGGGAAGAGACCTGGAAGGTGATGATGAGTAGTCCAAGAAAGCTGTGGTGAAGCTCAGCAGCAGAACTGCTGAAACCAGGGAAGAAAACTCTGGAGCACAAAGCTCAGAGACTGGCAGTGCCCACATCCTGCAGAGCCCGAGCCTGGCACTGCCAGGAAAACTCCTCACACACAGAACTTACAGAATTCCTCACTAAACACAAACCATCTGGCACAACAAACACCAGCAGAGACCAACCCTGCACTTGGTATTTTCTCCTCACACTGCTCAGATTGGTTGTTTTTCCAGAAAGGGAATCACATCCCAGGCACTGCCAACACCACAATGGAGTGTCCCACAGAGCTCCTGGGGCTTGCAGAGGGGAACTGCTCCCTCAGGCTCTTCTACTTCCCCAGGAGTGACTCAGTCCATCAGGTGTTTTCCAGCCTGTGTTATGTGAAGTTTTTACACCCATCTGGCAGCAGTTCCTACTTCTGAGGGACAGAAAAGGATTCAAAAGTTCTGTTCTTTCCAAAGTTCCAAGAACAGCAAAGAAAAGACACATTTTAAGAGACACATTTCTAAGAATTTTGAACTAATCAACAACCCCCGTCGTTAGGACAGTCAGTCCCACCACCTCTTCTTTGCCAGACAGATTTCACTCATACAGACAGTTTACAGAAAGAGAATCATAGAATGGTTTGGGTTGGAAGGGACATCAAAGCCCACCCAGTGCCACCCCTGCCATGGGCAGGGACACCTCCCACCAGCCCAGGGTGCTCCAAGCCCTGTCCAACCTGGCCTGGGACACTCCCAGGGCTGGGGCAGCCACAGCTTCTCTGGGCACCTGTGCCAGGGCCTGCCCACCCTTCCAGCCAGGAATTCCTTCCCAATATCCCACCTGTCCCTGCCCTCTGGCAGTGGGAAGCCATTCCCTGTGTCCTGTCCCTCCATCCCTTGTCCCAGGTCTCTCCCTGACAATCCATGTCCAAGGTGATGCACAGCAGAGGCTGACACAGTTTCCACCTGTGAAAGGTCAGTAGTGGCTCTGTGGCTGATGGTCCTGATCAGCCGTGGGGACAAAACTCCTGGTTGGGGCACAGAAAAGTCTCTGAGGTCCCTTCCAACCAAACCATCCTGGGATTCTGGAATTCTGTGCTTCAGCCATAAAAGCTCCCAGGCAACTCCTTTCCACAGAGGAAAGAACAAGTTTTTAAAAGTAACCAGCAATAATACAATCATAGAATCATAGAATGGATTGGGTTGGAAAAGCCCTCTGAGATCATCAAGTCCAACCCTTGATCCAACCCTACTGCGATCACCAGCCCAGGGCACTCAGTGCCCTGGGCTGGTGATCACAGTGGGGTTGGATCAAGACATGGTGGATTCTCACTCAGTGCCACATCCATTGAATCATAGAATGGATTGGGTTGGAAAAGACCTCTGAGATCATCAAGTCCAACCCTTGGTCCAACTCCAGTCCCTTTACCAGATCATGGCACTCAGTGCCACGGCCAAGCTCAGCTGAAAAACCTCCAGGGATGGGGAATCCACCCCCTCTCTGGGCAGCCCATTCCAATCCCTGAGCACTCTCTCTGCAAAGAATTTCTTTCTCATCTCCAACTTCAATTTCCCCTGGCAGAGCTTGAGCCCATCGTGCCCCCTTGTCCTATTGCTGAGTGCCTGGGAGAAGAGACCAACCCCCACCTGGCCACAACTTCCCTTCAGCACATCCCACCTCACCACAGCCTCAGAGCAGCCACAGGGAGCACCACCAGAAGGGCTTTACCAAAAGCAGTGACCAAATCATGGAATCATAGAATCATCTGGGTGTTGGGGTCACCATTTGTAGGGGTAAGGGGGGTGCTAATGATGGCCAGAAGAGGGTCAGGCACAGCAGCACCAGAAGGCTCGATCAGAAGGCTGACAACTTAAGAGTTTCTTTTTAGTTACAGCTTCACCTTTTATCTCGTCTTGTGTCCAACTTGTTATCACACTCTTGGCCAGTCAGTTCACCCAACACACATGGAAACATTTTACTGGCTCCAAGGTATCCCACATTGCACAGGTGGCTCCTGCTCCTCAATGTGCACTCAAACTGCTTTCCTTCAAGGATACACTGACCTGCTCCATATCAATCTCTCCATCAGTCACCTCAGACATCAGGGGATACACACACACACTGTCACCCCCACAGCTGGGTTGGAAGAGACCTCTGAGATCATCGAGTCCAACCCTTGGTCCAACCCCACTGTGATCACCAGATCATGGCACTCAGTGACACGTCCAGTCTCATCTCTTCTCCAGGGATGGGGAATCCACCCCCTCTCTGGGCAGCCCATGCCAATGCCTGAGCACTCTCTGCAAAGAATTTCTTTGTGATATCCAACCTAAACCTCCCCTGGCAGAGCTTCAGCCCAATCCTGCCACCTCCTCCCTCCTGCAAGTCCAGAGGGAGAGCAAAGGTGTTTTAAGGAACCTGAAGGGAGTTTTTCAGGGCAGTCAGCTGAGCTTTACCTTCTGCAGGAAGAGGACAATCCTGACCAGCATCTTGGCGTGCAGCTCCTCCAGGGTGAAGAGGGTCTGGGGCGTGCGGATGAAGAGCTTGGTCTTGCCGTAGGCCACGTCGCGCTGGAAGCCGTGACACTCGATGAGCTTCTGCACGGCCTCCCTGTCCGAGGGCAGGTCGTGGTTGGGCCACGTGAACTCCGACAGCATCTTGTACCTGCAGGTGGGAAGGGGTCACTGAGGTCCTCCAGGACAGCCCTCAGCTGGTTCTAGGGACAATTGTGATCTGAATGCAATAAAACTGATTGTGGATGGAGGAGCCCAAAGACACCCTCTGTAGGGATCATGAGCCCCAAAATCCAAGGAAAATGAATGCAAGAGGTTTTGGGAGAGGCTGAGAAAGAACCCTGGGAGGAGCTCATTTCATCAGCACTGAGCTGATGCAACAGGACAAACCTCAGCATTGGCCTCCTGCAGATTTGGCAGTTCCATTATTCACACTCAGCACAGAATTCTCATTTTTTTAATGTTTTTTTTTTGTGAGGAAGGAAAGCTTTGCTTGGCCCACATTCTGCACAAGCAGCCACCTGCAAGCAACTGCTTTGTCAGAAAACTCAGATGTAAAAATTCTGCAAACAACTCTTCCCATGCATGGCTTTGGGAGCTGTTTCTGACCAAGTCTGTCACCTCCCCCAGCAGCACCTCCTTGGCTGCCCCAGCCTGTGCCAACACCAGCAGTGCCTGGAGCTGAGGGTGGGCACTGCTCCCACCTTCCCTCTCCAAACCCCTTTGCCCCCAGAGAGAACAAACCCCTTTTCCCCCAGACAGAAAATGCAGGTTGGAACTCTGAGAACTCCAAATCAGCCCCGAAGTGCCAGGATCAGCTCAAGCTCTCTGTTAGATTTACCAGCCCTGCAAAGTGCTGATTAGGTGAACAGGCCTGTGCAAAAAGCAGCAATGAATTTTCTGCACAAGATTTATGGGCATAATAAAACCTGTAATAGACACTTTTGCTGCGATAGGACCCACGTTCGTGTTCTAAATAAAACATGCACAGGGAAATCTCAGGCACTTCTCACTTAAAAGCCCCCAAGCCAAGGCAAGCATTAATTTCAATGTTTCAGACATTCAGAATCCTCAGCTACACTTAAACAGCCACACAATTAACTTTTCCTGGGAGTGGAGGCACTGCAGGAGGTACTGCACAGGCTGAAACAAGGTGGATGGAAACACATCCCAGTGTCACATTCATTCATCAACCACCCTTTGGAATATGCTGTGGGAAAAGGGAAGTGCACACTGTGCACACCATCAGGTCACAGGGACCTCACTGATAAACAAACAGCCCTCAAAAAACCCTCTTCAGGCTCATAGAAGACTCTGCATGTGCACTTGGCTGGGAAAAGCATCCCTGCCCTCAGACACACACAGGACACCAACACTGCTCAGTGGCTCTCAGCAGGAAAATGTTCCTGCAAGAATTCATTCACTGGGAGACTCTTCTGCCTTGAGATATTTACGTTAGGAAAGCAAAAAAGAAGAGCCAAGAAGAGTGTCAGGGCAACCCCCAGGGCTGGGAACCAGCTGGGAACCAGCCTATGGACCAAGCTGGGAGCCAGGCTGTGGAGCAGGCCTTGGACCAGGCTGGGAACCAGGGCATGGACGAGGGTATGGACCAGGATATGGACCAGGCTGAGACCAACCTATGGACCAGCCTATGGACCAAGCAGGGAGCCAGGCCATGGAGCAGGCCTTGGACCAGGCTGGGAACCAGGGCATGGACCAGGCTATGGATCAGGCTATGGACCAGGCTGGGAACTAACCTATGGACCAGCCTATGGACCAAGCTGGGAGTCAGGCTGTGGAACAGGCTGGGAACCACACTATGGATCAGGCTCTGGACCAGGCTATGAAACAGGCAGGGAGCCAGGCTGGGAATCAGGCTATGGACTGGCCTATGGACCAGGCTGTGGACCAGAGTGGGAGCCAAGCTGTGGACCAGGCTGGGAACCAGCCTATGGACCAGGATATGGACCAGGCTGGGAATCAGGCTGTGGATGAGTGTATAGACCAGGCTGGGAACCAGACTATGGACCAGGCTGGGAACCAGACTATGGACCAGGCTGGGAGCCAGGCTGGGAATCAGGCTATTGACTAAGCAATGGACCAGGATATGGACCAGAGTATGGACCAGGCTTGCCCCACCAAAGGGGATCAGGAGAAGAGGGATGTCAGAGAACTGAAAACCTGCCCCAAATGTTAAATCCTCTTCCTTCTTTCCAACAGACCCAGGCTATGACATTCAAAGGCCCCCTAAGGCCAACAGCCTCTGTCCCTCCCCTCCCAGGTGGAGGGACATCCTGGCACTCCTGCTGTTCCCAGCCCTGCCAGGGCATGTGTCTCCAATGGCACTGACTCCTTCCCCACAGCATTCCCAGTGCCAGCCTGGCGTAACTGCCCACTGACCCCACAGCCCCTCCTGTGCTGCCTGCACATCCCCCCAGCTCTGTCTGTGCTACCTGCACATCCCCCAGCTCTGTCTGTGCTGCCTGCACATCCCCCAGCTCTGTCTGTTCTGCCTGCACACCCACCAGCCCTGTCTGTGCTGCCTGCACATCCCCCCAGCTCTGTCTGTGCTGCCTGCACATCCCCCCAGCTCTGTCTGTTCTGCCTGCACACCCACCAGCCCTGTCTGTGCTGCCTGCACATCCCCCAGCCCTGTCTGTGCTGCCTGCACATCCCCACAGCCCCTCCTGTGCTGCCTGCACATCCCCCAGCTCTGTCTGTGCTGCCTGCACATCCCCCCAGCCCTGTCTGTGCTGCCTGCACATCCCCCAGCTCTGTCTGTGCTACCTGCACATCCCCCCAGCTCTGTCTGTGCTACCTGCACATCCCCCCAGCCCCTCCTGTGCTGCCTGCACATCCCTCAGCCCCTCCTGTTCTGCCTGCACATCCCCCCAGCCCTGTCTGTGCTGCCTGCACATCCCCCCAGCCCTGTCTGTGCTGCCTGCACATCCCCACAGCCCTGTCTGTGCTGCCTGCACATCCCCCAGCCCCTCCTGTGCTGCCTGCACGTCCCCACAGCCCCTCCTGTGCTGCCTGCACATCCCCCAGCCCCTCCTGTGCTGCCTGCACATCCCCCAGCCCTGTTTGTGCTGCCTGCACATCCCCCAGCTCTGTCTGTGCTACCTGCACGTCCCCCCAGCTCTGTCTGTTCTGCCTGCACATCCCCCAGCCCCTCCTGTGCTGCCTGCACATCCCCCCAGCCCTGTCTGTGCTGCCTGCACATCCCCACAGCCCCTCCTGTGCTGCCTGCACATCCCCACAGCCCCTCCTGTGCTGCCTGCACATCCCCCCAACCCCTCCTGTGCTGCCTGCACGTCCCCACAGCCCCTCCTGTGCTGCCTGCATGTCCCCACAGCTTCCAAGGGCACTCAGACACAGAACATCCTTTCCTACCCATCTTTGTTCTCCTTTCCCCAATGGAAACACCCAGCATGGATGAGGCTGCTCCTGGAGTCAGCAATTCCCAGTCCAGCCCTCCTAAGCCGTGGAATTCCAAGGTTTTAATGGGCAGTGTTGGTGTGCAGAGGCAGCTGGGCTGCCCCTCCCTGCCCACAGCTCTGGGTGTCACTGCCAGGCTGGGCTGGGCATGGCCTGGAATGGGCACAGGGATGCCTTGGTGGGGATGGGGTTGGGTTACACTCCCATTCCCCCTCCTGAAATCCCAGCAGCACTGCTTTGATGGTGAGTTATGCATTAAACCAGGAGGATTCAGCCCATCCATGGGAGGCACAGGGTCCTGCCAGGCCTGGCACCAGCCTGGGAGAGGCAGTGAAGGCACAGCAGCTCCTGCTCCCACTGAGGATCCTCAGATCTCACCTGCTGCAAACTGGGCAGGGCAGCCTGGCTGGCACAGAGCTCAAGGGAAAGGTTTATTTATTCAAGGAAAGCTTGAAAAGGACATTTATTGATGGTCCTGACTGTGCTTGGCTTCATTCCCAGGTGGGAGACAGGAGATACCAACTGCCTTCCAGGATTTAGGGATGACTAACAACAAACTCCCACAGAAAGGAGAGTTATTTTTTATGTTTTACACACACATGGACATACATACAGATAAAACCAGGCACACATGCTCTCATATATGTATATATGTGTGTATTTTCTATATATAACCTGACCCAGACCTCCTGTGCCCTCTAAGAGGAATCAGCAAAACCAAACCCAGGGATCTGTTTTGGGCTCAAACACCTGAAAACCTCAGGGGCCTGTCAGGGCATCAAATGTCTGTCTGTGGGCCTGAACTTTGTAATATCTTTGAGAATGTAAACAGAGGGCAAAGTTCCATCCCAAAATCACCCAAGATCTCTCTTAAAATGTGTCCCAGAGCTGGAGGGTCTGGGGCCTCCTCCATGGTCCCAGTCTCCCAACAAGGCTGGTACATGGAATATAAAGGAACTGAAATCCTGGGAGATCCCTGGGTGGAACCAGCTCAGAACCAGCTCAGAACCAGCTCAGAACCAGCTCACACCCCAGCTCACACCCCAGCTCACACCCCAGATCACACCCCCCAGAGGGAATGGCTCCCCCAAAGACAAGGGGCAAAGACATCAGGAAGAAAACTCAGAACAGCCCTCAGGCCAGATCAGGAGAAGACTTTCCCTTGTGTTTTAACCCAGAGGAGTTGGTGCAGAGTGGGCTCAGAGCAACCCCAGGACACACAGCCCCAGGTTCTGACCCCACCCCAGGGGTTCAAGCCCACCCCAGGGCTGAGCACAACACGAGTCCCAACAGCCCCAGAGCTGCAGCAGTTGCCAGATTTGGTTTCCTGCTGCAAACCCTTCTGGGCTGGAGCTCAGGGGAGCTCATCAAACATTCACTGAAATCAAAGCTGCTGTTTGTATTAATGGTGATTACACAGGTCTGGGGAGTAAATTGCAATGAATGCCACATTCCCAGCACTGCAGGGTGTCCAGGGGAGCTGGTCCCAGCACTGCAGGTGGATTTAGGGAGCTGGAACATTCCTTCCACTTTGGGTATCAGGAGGAATCCAGGCAAATCTTTCCTCTGAACAGCAAAGGATCTTTCACCAGCACTTTGTTTCTAACTCATAACACCCCACCTGCCTGGATAGTTCCATTTTTTCCTGCCCTCACAGCCCTTTCCTCCCCTGATTCAATAACAGAACTAAAAGCCCATTTCCTGTTCCATCAGAGGAGGTTCAACCTGCAGGGCCAGTGTTAATTTACTGAAACCTTAGGACAAATTTCTATCTCAAACATGTCATTTGTCACAAGTCTGGCAGGAATTAAGAGGGCAGAAAGTATCAAAAACATGTTTAATGGGGTCATGATACCATCCCTTTCTCAGACTTCCACTTTGGAAGTCCAGGGGTCTCCTCCCACACAAGGTCCTTGTGCACCACCAGGTCTGCCTGACCTTCCCTGCAACCACCAGACAAAGCTCAGAGAGGAAACACAAGTTAATGAGCTGAAGTTTTAGGGTTATGCTCTGGGGAAGATCCTCATTGCATGTTCCTGCTGGGGGGGGGGGGGAACACAGCAAAGGGATTTTAGGAGCCAAGGAGAGGGACACACACCTGGACACAGAGCCAGAGCCAGTGGGGACACTGTGAGAGCCACCAGCTGAGGGACACCAAACACACCCACAGCTCAGCAGTCCCACAGGACTCCACTGCACCCCAAGGGAGAGCCAAATCCACCCATTTATGGAGATTTACACACTCAGGTTGTATGAACATTCCCACATGAGTGATGAGAACTGGGGCAAATGGTTTGATGCAAAGGAGCACATCCAAACCCGTGAGATGTCTGGGGGAGAAGGGCAGGGCTGTGCCCAGGTGGCCAAGAAGGCCAATGGGATCCTGGCCTGTATCAAAACTAGCGTGACCAGCAGGACCAGGGAAGTGACCCTTCCCCTGGACTCTGCCTTGGGGAGGCCACACCTTGAGTGTTGTGTTCAGTTCTGGGCCCCTCAGTTGAGGAAAGAGATTGAGGGGCTGGAGCGGGGCCAGAGAAGAGCAACGAGGCTGGAGAAGGGACTGGATGTGGCTCTGAGTGTCCTCTGAAACACCTCCAGGGACAGAGAATCCACCATGTCTTGATCCAACCCCACTGTGATCACCAGCCCAGGGCACTCTGTGCCCTGGGCTGGTGATCACAGTGGGGTTGGATCAAGGGTTGGGTTTGATCATCAGAGGTCTCTTCCAACCCAAGTGAGAAGAGCAACGAGGCTGGAGAAGGGACTGGAGCACAAGTGCTGTGGGGAGAGGCTGAGGGAGCTGGGGGTGTTTAGCCTGGAGAAGAGGAGGCTCAGAGGTGACCTCAGCACTGTCTGGAACTGCCTGAAGGGAAGTTGTGGCCAGGTGGGGGTTGGTCTCTTCTCCCAGGCACTCAGCAATAGGACAAGGGGGCACGATGGGCTCAAGCTCTGCCAGGGGAAATTGAAGTTGGAGATGAGAAAGAAATTCTTTGCAGAGAGAGTGCTCAGGGATTGGAATGGGCTGCCCAGAGAGGGGGTGGATTCCCCAGCCCTGGAGATCTTTAAACACAGATTGGACGTGGCACTGAGTGCCATGATCTGGTAAATGAACTAGAATTGGACCAAGGGTTGGACTCGATGATCTTGGAGGTCTTTTCCAACCCAATCGATTCTATGATTCTATGATTCTATAAGGGCTGAGAGTTCTGGTAGCTGAAGCTTGACAAGGATGGATTTTCAGTCCACAGGGCTCAGAGGGAGGCCAGGCAGGAACTTCTATGACATATTTTATCCCCTTTTTAAGCATTTGTTTTGTTCCAGGAGGGTTGGCAGTTGTGTCTGACCCTCCACCTCCCTCTGCAGTAGCAGGTTTGGTGTCACTGTCTGGTGTGGGGTGTGGATGGCTGATGAGTTTGGGTGTATCTTTTGCACCTTGGTGTTGGGTTTGGTTTATTTAGGTGGAGAGCTGGTGGGTTTGGTCTATCTGGTATCACTGGCAGCAGATCCTTCTCCTGACACCTGGGCTGGTTTGGGGTGATGGTTAATGGACTCCCTGAGTGCTGGTGGTGTGGGGTAAGCACTGCTCACAGTGGGTTTGTTTTCTGTCCAACTGCAGCTTGGGGCAATTTTCAGTTGTGGGTTGGGGTCTGTGGTTGGCTCTGTTGTTGTTCTGGAGCTTGTGTGGGGTTTATCTTGGGCCAGTTTAAGGATAGAGAACTCTCAGAAAGCACTTTAATTGAAAGCACCAACTTTGGGAGTTGGGGATAAAGGTTTGATTCCCTTTTTCTCTGAGTGGCCAGCTTAAGAAGGGAGTAGCCTGCAATCTTTGGTCTCCAAGACCACTGCTTTTTGTGAACTATTAGAGTGGTTTAAAGTTGAGTTTAAGGCTCCAAGAACAGGGAACAGAATAGGGAGGGCTGTGAAGTGGAAGAATGTGGCGTTGAGGGAGATGAAAGTGGGTAAGTTCTATGGGCCTTTTGAGTGGGGGGCAATGGACTAGGGTAAGAAATCCTGTCCAGGGGTGGGGACATCCTACAGAGAGCCAGCCCTGCCCTCACCTGTGCAGGAACCTCTGGTAGGTCTGACGCTCCTGAGGAGTCAGCCCTGCCCTCACCTGTGTAGGACCCTCACCTGTGCAGGAACTTCTCGTAGGTCTGACCTCCCCCAAAGAAGCCAAATCTGCCCTCACCTGTGTAGGAACCTCTGGTAGGTCTGACCTCCCTCAAGGAGCCAGCCCTGCCCTCACCTGTGTAGGAACCTCTGGTAGGTCTGACCTCCCTCAAGGAGCCAGCCCTGCCCTCACCTGTGCAGGAACCTCTGGTAGGTCTGACATCCTGCCCTCCCCTGTGCAGAACCCTCACCTGTGCAGGACCCTCCACTGTCCAGAACCCTCACCTGTACAGGACCCTCACCTGTGCAGGACCCTCTCCTGTGCAGGACCCTCCCCTGTACAGGA
Source organism: Pithys albifrons albifrons (assembly GCF_047495875.1). NCBI lineage: Eukaryota > Metazoa > Chordata > Aves > Passeriformes > Thamnophilidae > Pithys > Pithys albifrons. The sequence continues at coordinate 5,489,851 of NC_092482.1, forward strand.
CCCTCACCTGTGCAGGACCCTCCCCTGTGCAGGACCCTCACCTGTGCAGGACCCTCCACTGTCCAGAACCCTCCCCTGTACAGGACCCTCACCTGTACAGGACCCTCACCTGTGCAGGACCCTCCCCTGTGCAGGGCCTTCCCCTGTACAGGACCCTCACCTGTGCAGGACCCTCCCCTGTACAGGACCCTCACCTGTGCAGGACCCTCCCCTGTAAAGGACCCTCCCCTGTACAGGACCCTCCCCTGTGCAGGACCCGCCCCTGTACAGGACCCTCCCCTATACAGGACCCTCACCTATGCAGGACCCTCCCCTGTACAGGACCCTCCCCTGTGCAGGACCCTCACCTGTGCAGGACCCTCCCCTATAAAGGACCCTCACCTGTACAGGACCCTCCCCTATACAGGACCCTCCCCTGTGCAGGACCCTCACCTGTGCAGGACCCTCACCTGTGCAGGACCCTCCCTTGCACAGGACCCTCCCCTGTACAGGACCCTCCCCTGTGCAGAACCCTCCCTTGCACAGGACCCTCCCCTGTGCAGGACCCTACCCTGTACAGGACCCTCCCCTGTGCAGGACCCTCCCCTGTACAGGACCCTCCCCTGTGCAGGACCCTCCCCTGTGCAGGACCCTCCCCTGTACAGGACCCTCCCCTGTGCAGGGCCTCACCTGTGCAGGAAGCGCTGGTAGGTCTGGCGGTGGGCGTAGCCGGCGCGCCGCACGCGCACGTTCTCCAGCAGCCCCAGGTACTCCACTTGGTGCCGGCACCGCTCCTCGTCAAACACCTGCGGGGACTTCTTGTCATTGGGCTTGATGCAGCGCACGTAGTAGGGCTCCTGGGGGACACAGGGACACAGCGGGGTCACCCAGTGTCCCAGTTCAGCAGGTGGGCCCAGTTTGTCCCTGTGTGGGTGTGCCCAAAGCTGGGCATTCCAAACCCTCTGGGCCATTGCCCAGCAACTGTTCCCAAGGGCCCACTGGCAGCAGCTGCCCAGGGCACAGCTGAGCCCTCAGGCTGGGAGCTGGCTGGGAAAGAAGCCTGGCAGAGGAGCTGGGAGAACTGCCCTGCAGGGACTCCTTGGCACCTCCACACCCACCTGAGGGCTCAGCTCTGCCCATGGGCCAGCAACGAGTCCAAAATCCCCCCTGACTGCCAGAGTCAGATCCCCCAGGGTGGAACTCCCTGACCTGGGGGAGGCACTGGGGGCTCCCACCCAAACCTCAGGGGACACAATCTTGGGTTTGGGGACTTCTGGGACCACTGATTGGATCCAGAGGAGGAGCAGCCCCTGGCCAGGAGGAGCCACCACTCTGGCCCAGACTGTGCCATCATCTGCACCAACAGGTTTGTCCCTTCCTTTGCCTTTGGCCTCGAGGGAACCACGTGGGGCTCAGCACAGGGGCCACCAAACCCCCCTGTGTTTGTGCCCCAGGGGGCTGGGTTAGACTGCTGGGCTTGGGGGTTAAACCCAATTTCTCTTTGTGCCATTGCATTGATTGCAATATTGTTATTAAATTGTAACTCTGATTTATAATCTCTTTGGTGTTGAGTTTGTTTCTCCTGTTTGGTTCACCTTTAAACCAGCACACACCTGAACTTGGGAACTGTGAAGGTGAATGATCAGCACTTCAAAGAATCATAGGATACACTGGGTTGGAAAAGATCCATCAGGACCATCCAGTCCAACCCCTGGCCCTGCCCAGGACATCCCAACAATCCCACCCTGTGCTGAGAGTGTTGTCCAAAGGCTCCTTGAGCTCTGGCAGCCTTGGGACCATGATCAGTTCCACCTCTCCCCATTCCCTCCTGCTGGTGTTCCCCATCCACATGTTCATCACCACCAAGTGATGTTCATCCCCTGTCTCAGTGTCAGGAGCAGGGTCACCATCACCAGGTGGTGCCAGGCCATGCCAGACCTGCCCTGTGCTGCATCTGAGGGCAAGATGAACATAAACACTTTGAGGAGGTTCAGAACACAAATATTCCACATTCAACCCACAGAATTCTGACATCTTGGGAAGACAAAATCCAAATTAAAGAATAGCAGAATTGGGATGGAATTTGGACCTCAAAGCCCATCCAGCTCTAACCTCAGTGGACACCTCCCACCAGCCCAGGGTGCTCCAAGCCCTGTCCAACCTGGTCTTGGACATTCCCAGGGCTGGGGCAGCCACAGCTTCTCTGGGCACCTGTGCCAGGGCCTGCCCACCCTCCCAGCCAGGAATTCCTTCCCAATATCCCAGTGTCAGTGGGAAGCCATTCCCCTTATCCTGTCCCTCTATCCCTTGTCCCCAGTCCCTCTCCAGCTCTCCTGGAGCCCGTTTAGCCACTGGAAGGGACTCCAAGGTGTCCTTGGAGCCTTCTCTTCTCCAGACTGAAATCAAGGAGAGGGAATTGGATCTCTCTGGATTTCTGTTATTCTGGAAGGAGCAGCAATATGGGAGGATGTTTTTTGAGGCACAGAATCATAGAATGGTTTGGGTTGGAAGGGACCTTAAAGCCCATCCAGTGCCACCCCTGCCATGGGCAGGGACACCTCCCACCAGCCCAGGGTGCTCCAAACCTGGCCTTGGGTCAGCCACAAGTTCCCTGGACAATCTGTCATGGGGAGTGTGAAGTCAAGGATTTGTATCCCCCCTTCTGCCTCAGGGGAAATGGTGTCACTGGTTCCCTGGTGACAGGACAGTGGGCAGTTCTCAGCCATCCCTCCCTGCCCAGCACAGCCTCAGGGACAGCCCTGCCACTCAAACATCAGAAAAAAAACCAATCTGGGACTTCAGGTCCAACACAAAGGGGAGAGGCTGAGTCTGCCTTTGATATAAAAGGCTGAAACCCTTTGGAAAGCAGGAATGGGAAGTGCCTGCACAGACAGGAGATCATCTATCAGTGCAATTACAGAGCAATTAAAGCCTCTCAGCAACGACAGCTCCGAGGGTGAATTCTAAAGGAGATTATTCCAGGCTTGCAATCCCCCCAGCCCCAGCCCTTCAGGGGGATAATTATGCAGCTCCCATTCTGCTGTCAGAGCTGCAGTTTAGAAAGGGAAGAGCTGAAGTGCAGACACAAAGACACTGCTCTGAAAGCTCTTCAGATGCCTAATTGCAACTCATTTTATTTTTCAATCAAACTGAGTGATTTTTAGATTTTTCAGTGTTAAAAAGAAAAGCAAACCAGTTCCAAGCCATTGCACCCTAAAACAACTCCTCCTTGAGAGGCTCCTTTTCAGTAATTCACAGAGAGAAGGGAGAGGACACAGGACTGACAAATTTGTGCTGCATTTGTCCCACCAGCCCCAGTGATGACATTATAAGTTCCTAGAGATGAAGCCTGTCAGCCTGGAGAGGGGAGGGAGGGAGGGAGGAAGAGTCAGACAAAGGGAGGTACAGAGGAGAGGAGGGAAAGAACAGAACAAAGGAAGAGATGGTTGTCCAGAGAGTTCCCAGGGAAGCTCATCCTTCCCAACCAGGGCAGCCACAGCACTGCCTGTGTCAGGAGTTCCAAAAAAGCCACCCAGAATAATCCAT
>NC_092482.1:5498375-5504237 GCF_047495875.1 Pithys albifrons albifrons
CCCACCCACTCACTCACTCACCCACCCACTCACTCACTCACCCACCCACCCACCCACTCACTCACTCACTCACTCACCCACTCACCCACTCACCCACTCACTCACCCACTCACCCACTCACTCACTCACTCACCCACTCACTCACTCACCCACTCACCCACTCACTCACCCACTCATTCACTCACTCACTCACTCACTCACTCACTCACTCACTCACCCACTCACTCACTCACCCACTCACTCACTCACTCACTCACTCACTCACTCACCCACTCACTCACTCACCCACTCACTCACTCACTCACTCACTCACTCACCCACTCACTCACTCACTCACTCACCCACTCTCTGCACTCTGAGTTTGAAGGTCACACTGATTGTGTTCAGGAACCTTCTCTAACTACCTCTCCAACCTTGAGGTCCTTCAAAGTACCACCAGTGGCCTCAGGATGGGTCCCACCAACACTCCCCACCCTCCCCCAGGAGAGGGGTCAGGCCCTGCTCCAGGAACAGGGACAGGACAAGAGGAAACAATCTCAAGTGGTACCAGGGGAGGTTTCAGTTGGATGTTGGGAAAATTCCTTCATGGAAAGGGTTGTCCAGGCCTGGCACAGCTGCCCAGGGCAGGGGTGGAGTGCCCATCCCTAGAAGTGTTCAAAAAACCTGTGGCTGTGGCACTTGGGGACACTGTTTAGTGGTGACCATGGTGGTGGTGCTGGTTGATGGTTGGACTTGATGATGATCTTCAAGGTCTTTTCCAATCTAAAGGATTCTGTAATGTTGGGAAATATTTGGGGTTTTCAAGGTGTAGAACAGGCAGGATCTCCATGGGAAAGGGCTACAAAGCTCAAGCAGGTGACTCACTTTGCACAGTAAGTACCCAGACAGGAGCTGCACTGGTCACAGAGGAACCCAAATTCCAGGTTCTTTGTGGGGCACAGCAGGTGACCCCCCTGAGACCCCTCCCAGCTGCCCATGGGCACATCCAAAGCTCCTCTGCCTGTGCCCAGCTCAGCTCCCTGATGGATGGCAGTGGTGGGAAGGTCTCCAGGGAGAACCTGCATCCAACCCTTCACTAGTTGGAGCCCATTTTGATGCAGAAATCTTTACCTTCAGTGCCAGGTTGTCCACCAGTGCAATCATGGAGTTCTTGAACAGAGTAGCAGCTGTCAGAGGTCTCTTGGTGACCTCAGTGATGCTCAGTTTCCCTTCAGGCCACATCATCTTCAGCACAGGGTTGGAGCTACAAGAGAGACTCTTTAACTCCCAGTCTGGCAGCACTTCCAGAGCATTCAGAGCTGAGGAAGGAGCTGGTTCCTGCCCAGCCCCAGTGCTGCCCTCAGCTCCCACTGCAGCTGCCAGGGCAGGGGCACTCCTGGCACAGCAGCTCCTGCTTTTAAGAGCAAGTTCAAGCTCACAATCTGACAGTCTGCAAAAACAAGCAGCACATTTTCCCTCTTCAGCTCGGGATGTGCAGGATGGGCCAGTGACAATCCCACAGGGGTGATCCATCAAAGGCAGGGGCTGATTCACTGACACAACATAAAGAATTTAATCAGAACAGAAGAGAGTAATGCCCACAACATCTTCCCTGGGAACCTGTGACCTGATTTCAGGCTGTATTTCCTCACCACTCTGGATGGACAAAGCAATTTATACACTTTAGGCTGTATTTTTGAAGGGTTGAGGGTGAGGTAAAGTGGCCCTGATGGATGGCAAGAGCTGAGAACAGACAGAAAACCAGCCCAGTTCCAGCAAGGCAGTGGCAAATCTGGGCCAGGTTTCAATGTGCTCTTTGGGAACAGGATCTTACAGAAAACAGGCTGAGTTTAACAAAACTAAACTTAACAGCAAATATTCTGTTCTGCAAGGTTTCTGGTCACTGGGAAGTCTTGAAAACAGGACTGGTGAGGGCAGCACAGAGTCAGCACAGCAGGACTGTGAGCCTGGTAAGTGCTGCCCAGGGAAAAGGGGGGGTTTGTGCCACTGTCACCTCTGAAAGCTGCACAGGGGCCACACTCACTCAAGACAGAGCAGGTTTAATGCCAGCTAGGAAGGAAAGCAGCTCTCTGGGCACTCCCAAACATTGCCTTGGGGGTCAAATCTGCTTCTCAAAAGCAACTTTTACTTGCCCAATTGTCCCAGCTGAGCAGGTGGGCCCAGTTTGTCCCTGTGTGGGTGTGCCCAAAGCTGGGCATTCCAAACCCTTTGGGCCATTGCCCAGCAACTGTTCCCAAGGGCCCATTGGCAGCAGCTGCCCAGGGCACAGCTGAGCCCTCAGGCTGGGAGCTGGCTGGGAAAGAAGCCTGGCAGAGGAGCTGGGAGAACTGCCCTGCAGGGACTCCTTGGCACCTCCACACCCACCTGAGGGCTCAGCTCTGCTCAGGGGCCAGCAACGAGTCCAAAATCCCCCCTGAGTGCCAGAGTCAGATCCCCCAGGGTGGAACTCCCTGCCCTGGGGGAGGCACTGGGGGCTCCCACCTGGACACCTCAGGGGAGACAATCTGGGGCTTTGGGGGACCTCAGGGAGCCACTCATGGGATCCAGAGGAGGAGCAGCCCCTGGCCAGGAGGAGCCACCACTCTGGCCCAGACTGTGCCATCATCTGCACCAACAGGTTTGTCCCTTCCTTTGCCTTTGGCCTCGGGGGAACCACGTGGGGCTCAGCACAGGGGCCACCAAACCCCCCTGTGTTTGTGCCCCAGGGGGCTGGGTTAGACTGCTGGGCTTGGGGGTTAAACCCAATTTCTCTTTGGGCCATTGCATTTATTGTAGTATTGTTACTGAATTGTAACTCTGACTTACAACCTCTTTCATGTTGGGTTTGTTTCTCCTGCAGGTTTCACCTTCAAACCAGCTCACCAACACATGACTTTTCATGTCACTGCACATATGAAAGGGTTCAAATGTATTTGTCCATTTTACTCTGTGATTTCTTTCCACACAGGGTGTTTTAGCTGAGGCCAAAGGTGTCTGTTGTTGACCAAAGCTCTCAGTGCCTTGAGCACTGCTGAAAGCCAGAGCAGTGATGGGACAGCTGCACCTGGCCCAAAAACCTGGTTAATGACCAGCCAGGCAGCACAAGTAACCTCTGCACTCCCTTGGCTGCACCATCAGTTGGTTTCAAACAAACACCTTAAATTTGGTTCAATTAAAGGCTGTGTCAGAACAAACCCACAAGGACTTTAACCTGGAAAATCAACTAAGAGCCTTTGGGTCCTCGTGGGTGCACAAAGATCAACCCCCAAAGGATGTTTATACCCACACAGCAAAGCCAGGAGCAGTGAAAAGCTGAGTCTCTGCCACCACAAACCAGGATTGTGCCAAACCAGAGCCAAATTCCCCTCACCAACACTCCTACCTGTTGTACATGAGGCGCTTGAAGTCTTGAAATAAAGTGTCCTTGTTTTTGTCAATAAATCCAGTGACTGAGTAGCTAAAAGAAAGGAAAATAGAATTAACCACAAAGCAGCCAAGGCCTTCTGTGAAGGTTTCTGTGTGGAACCAGCAGCCCTGCACTCCACAGACACAGCAGATGCTGCTCAGGACCCAGCTCTGCTCCCAAACCATCCCTGACTGCTGGAGGAGACCCCTGGGAGGCCTGGGCCCCACCCCAGGGCAGGGACAGCACCTCCTGTCCAGCACCTCCTGCCCAGAAAGGTGTCTGAGCTGGGCAGGGAAAGGCTGAGACACCTCATAGGGTGCAGGTGGCCCAAATTCCAGAGCTCCACTCAGGATTCCTGCCCCTACACTGAGGGTGTGTTTGTGCCAAATGCCAGGGAAATTCAGTTGGGTTTCCAGTGTGGCCAAATTGCCCCTTGGTGGGGCCAGGGGAGGCTCTGGCAGGAGAGGCCTGAAATCAGGAGCAGCCCATAACCAGGGACTGGGGAACCCTCCTGGAAACCACACACACACTGTGGACTCTGCTCTTCTTCTACTCCCACAGAAACACCACCCTGAACATCCCAGCTTCAGAGTCTCATCCCTTCTCAGGGCTCAAGGCAAAGGTCCAAAGTCTGCCCATCCAGTGACTCCCACTGAGTTCTTTCCCAAGCTCCAGATCCCACCTGGGAAGCTGCCCCCCAAACTGCAGGTCCAGAGCCCCACAACGTGTTTGGAGCCACCCTCAGATCATGAAATCATGGAAGAGTTTGAGTTGGGAGGGGCCATAAAGTCCACCCAGTGCCACCCCTGCCATGGGCAGGGACACCTCCCACCAGCCCAGGGTGCTCCAAGCCCTGTCCAGCCTGGCCTGGGACACTCCCAGGCCTGGGGCAGCCACAGCTTCTCTGGGCACCTGTGCCAGGGCCTGCCCACCCTCTAATTTTATGCTCCCTGTAAGATTTGACCCTGAACTGTGTTATCTATGATTATTTCCACAGTTCAGTTTTCTTTCACACAATTTTCCTGCCACTGCCAATGCAGAAGATTCACCCCCTAGGGTGGCACCTTTGTATTTTCACCTCCAAAGTGCCCTGAATTTGGGGGTGTCTGTCAGAGACTGCCCAGCAAAGGCTCCAGCAACAATCTGTGCTCCAGGGGCTGCTGTGTGACCACACTGGCTCCTCTCAGGAACTGAAGGCAGATTTAATCCCAAGGTAAAAGAAATGCTGAATTCTTTCCTCACTGACTCCCTTCAGGTTGTGCTGGCACAGCAAGGCACACAAATGCTGAACCATTCCATGATTCCAGTGATATTCCAGCCAAGAGCTTTCCCAGGAACACCTTTCCCTTCCACTCCCTCCTTCTCTGCTCCCCCTCCTGCAGGTCGAACCCCCCTGTGCTCTGAGCTCCAGCTGACTGGGGAATGTAAAGCCACAGTTACATAATCTCACTAACCAGATGTCTCCACATTTTAGCAGCTCAGTGGAGCTTCCTTGCATAAACACTGCTGCCTTTTTCCCCTGCTCTCCCTCCCTGGAGCACAGCTCTCCCCCTCCCTCCCCCTCTTTGTCTCACTCCAAGCAGGAATTTTCATTGATAAGCAAGTGCTGCTCTCTGTAATTGTGGGTGACAGAGCTCTGGCTCGCAGCAGAAGCAGCAGGAAATCAGAATATTGTGCCACTCCAGAGCTGGGGAAAAGGCCAAAACAGAAGGTGGCACAAGTTTGTGTGTGCCAGAGACTCACATCACGTCCCCAGCGTAGTGTTTGATCCGGAAATCCCGGTCGAACTCCAGCGTTTTGTCCGTGGCACAGAGCTGGAAAAAACCCACACACGTTAAAATGCCACCCCTGGACTGGCAGGAAAACATTCCCCTGCATTTCCAGGCTCCATGGAGAACAACCTGCCCTCAAAACACCCCTGGGAACTGGTGCTGCCACTTCAACCCCCCCACAACACTGTGTGGCAATGCTGTTTCATGGATGCACCACGAGAAGGTGGATTTGTACAAAACCACCTTGCAAGAGCCTGGAGCTTTATTAAAAAATTGCTTTATCTCAGCCACACCATTATGCAGAAAGAACACTTGTTCCTGCAGAGAAACGTTGCACCCACCAGTTCATCTGTGCCTTTTTTTAGGTCCTCCTTCATGGTTTTTCCCATTGCTGTGTCACTGCTCAGCAGAGGAACGAGGCAGAGAAAATCTGAGCTACAACAGCAGGGTTTGTTCTGCCCCAGGGCACTCCTGGTCATCTGAGACCCCCCCAACAGGGACCCCCCTGCTCAAATTCCCAGCCCAGCCCAGCCCTTCTGCACAAGGATGTCCAGTGGCAGCTGTTCAGCAGCAGTGGCTCCAATAACCTCATCCCTTCAGGAACAGCAACAGCCAAAAGATCCATCAGGTTTGGCTTAATTAAAAAAGGAGGATGAGATAGAAAATGAGGAATTTTGTTGCAGGCAAAAGGGGCAGGAGATGAAT
>NC_092482.1:5804337-6034337 GCF_047495875.1 Pithys albifrons albifrons
TATATCAGAGATGCCCACAGGCTTGGATTCAAGGAATTCAGTTGGGTCAGCACCTATCTCTGCATTGCAGGAGGATTTGATGGCTGCTGGCTGAGCTGGGCCTTTTTTGCAGCCTGGCAGCAGTGTGAGGGTCACTGGCTGCCTCTCACGGCCCAGAGAGCATTCCTTGGAGCTTTCCTGGGGCCCTGAGCTCGCTGCTCCCCGCAGGTGATGCTGAACACGGAGAGGCTGATCAAGCACGCGGTGCAGGAGCGGCTGGCGGTGACCGTCTGCATCAACAAGATCGACAGGCTCATCCTGGAGCTCAAACTGCCCCCAACTGATGCTTATTACAAACTCAGGCACATTGTAGATGAAGTTAATGGCCTGATCAGGTGAGGGGTTTGTGTCCCTGTCCCACTGCAGCTGCTTCTCTCTGTGTATGCCTGAAAACCCATTAATCTCTTGATATGTTGAGTTGTAGAAAATGGGGCAGGAGGAGCCACTGGAAATCTCAGCCAATATATTGAATTAGGCAGGATTGACTCTTCCTGACAAGCTTCATGGGATTTCCTTCCCCACCCCCTTTTCATTTGCTCTCCATTAAAAAGCAGGGACATAGCAGTGACCTTCCATGCTCCCAGATGTCTCAAATACATTGAATTTATCCAGGTTGTGTCCCAAACTGGAGGTTGAGATGTCCCAAAGCTCCTAAATATTTGCTGAAAACCTAAAAGGGACTTGCTGTGCCAACCCCTGAGCAAAGATACAACAGTGATGTGGTTGAATCTCCTTGCCAGCCCTGCTCAGGGAAGGGAGGGACATCTTGGGAGTCATGCATTGTTTCTGTGTGTTCTTCTGCATCCATGGAATTTTTCTGACAGCATTCCACCCTTCAAGTGTGTGTGGATTTGCACACAAGCTCCCTGGCATGTGTCTCTTCAGTGTGTGCTGGCATCAAGGAGCTGGGAGGAGGGTCATTCCTCCTGTCTAGCCTGCCTGGGAGCTCACTGAAACTGTTTGGATTTTTTTCTGTCCTTGTATTATCTTTTCCCTTACTTGGTTGACCAACTTTGCTGCTTTTTTTAGGGAAAGAATAACTCCCCCAGACAGAAAAATCCAAAGCACTTGTGCTGGTAACTTTTTAGTTCCAGGATCTTTAAATCTTTGCACGTTAATGCTTTGAAGTTTATAGGCAGAAAATGTTCCTGACCCTGAAATTCTGATGGTGAACGAGCTGCAGTTTAAAGATGCTGCTTGGCAATGCAGGATCTTTGCCTGTCACATACTGCTGCTGGGTGTGGGAAGTGGGTTGAAGTGTCTTCTTTGGTTCATAACATTGATTTGGTTTTGTTTTCCTCCTCTCAGCATGTATTCCACGGACGAGAACCTCGTGCTGTCTCCCCTCCTGGGCAACGTGTGTTTCTCCAGCTCACAGTACAGCATCTGCTTCACACTGGGGTCTTTTGCAAAGATTTATGCAGACACATATGGTGAGGATTATCCAGAAACCTGGTGCTCTTCAACATCTCATTTCCCAGCCTTTTTCTGTGGAGGTTTTCTAAGCCGTGCAGCTTTCCCAGCACAGACGTGGCTGGTGTGTGTGTTGGGAACTGGGGGCTGGGGGAACTGCAGAGCTGAGCCTTGCAGGGGAGAAAGCAGAAATACAGTTTTAGCTGGGTATTTTCTCCTGATAAATGTTTCTGGAGTGAGAAGCCAAGATTTTATACATACCCTAAGCAGGAATAACAAGCCCTGCTCTGGCAGTTGAAGGCAGGTGTGTGAGTCGTGCTCTGCCTCCCTATCAGCAGCTCAGGAGAGAAGCAGTTAAGCTCTTCCTGCCTTTTCCCCAAAGTCTCTGGAGTCTGAGACTCAGCTGCAGCTGGGCACAAGCCTGGCCCACAAGGTTTTGCACTCTTGCCCTCTTTCTTTTTTAAGAAACTGTCTTTTTCTGGGTTGGATTTCATTTGCTGCTCCCCAGGTGCCCACTCAGGGCCATGTGCCGTTTGGAGCAGCGGGCTCTGGGCTGGCATTAGCAGCTGCACAGCCTCCCACTGGGGAATTCAGGGATCTGTAGGAGCTGTGAGCAGGGGAAGAAGGAGGTTGTAAAGCAGCTGGTCCAGCTCCTGCAAAGAAGTTGGCCTGAGGGAGAATGAAGTTGTAGAGGTCAGGGACTGATGTGTCAGGACTGTCAGAGAGTTTGGAGCAATAAAGGAGCTCCCTGGGTGTCACAGCCTTAACTCAGAGCCTGCTGGGATGAGACCCCCTCTCTGGGGGGCTGAGAACAGCATGGTCAGCAGGAGATGCCACCCCTGTGGGGCAGGCAGAAGCAGCACCTGGAGTTGGGATTCTGGTCACCAGGCATTGTATTTGCAGCCACCACACCTCAGCTAACAGGACTTAGCACAGCTTAAGTGTCCAAAAAACAGCCACCATGCAGTTCCTTGTGCTCACACATCTGCCCACAGGCAGAGCTTGTTTGGAAACTGCTGTAGGTTGTCACCCTGTCCTGTTATTTGCAAATCCACAGTGACAGCCAGCACTGCTCTGCTCCTTCAGCACTGCTGTTTGGCTGAGACAGAGACAGGAACCTGGAGATGTTCAGCAGGGCAGAAGAGGCTGGTGCTGAGCCTGAGGGGAGGAGGGCAGCCCAGCCCCTTGGCACTGCAGTGCCACTCACGGCGTGCCCATTTGGAAGCGCAGCAGATGTGGCCGAGCTCCTGTCTGGCAGCCAGTGCTCCTCAGCTCTGCCTTCCTGGGCACCTGAGCGAGCTGGAGTGTTCCTGGGAAGCCAACCTGAACCTCAGTGTCCCTGGGCTGCTGGGGACATGCTCAGTGGGCTGTTCCTGCTCACCTTGTCCTGGTCTGCCCAGGTCAGGCTTAATCTTTCACCTGGAACTGGGACCAGGCATTCACTCACCAGCATCATTCATTAATAGAATCTTCAGGGTTGTTTTAAAAGCCAAAAAATAAAGATTTCCAAGCTGAGAGAAATACAGTGACATCTGATCCTGTCATTTGCTGTTTCCCTTTAGGAGACATCAATTATCAGGAGTTTGCAAAGCGGCTTTGGGGTGACATCTACTTCAACCCGAAGACGTAAGAACCCTGTTTATATGTCTGTTACTTTATTCCTGGGCTTTTCCCTCTTTTCCCTCTAAAACGTGCACTGGATGACCATCCAAGGTCATTCCAACCTGATCCTATGATCTGTGATGCAGTAGTGTCTGGAGGGGTTGAGTCAGGCCTCCTGCCAGGTGTGAATCCACGTGGTCCTCCAGAATCCTGTAGGCAGGAGCAGAGCGGCTCCTCTGGCCTTTGTTGGGAGTCAGCCTGGCCCTGGCAGCTTCCTGGGGGGCTCAGGAGGGAGGAGAGGAAAGCCTGGCAGGAGCAGGGGCTGTGTGGGGGTGGCTCCAGCTGCAGTTCCTGCTCCTCACATCTCTCCTCTGGTCTCCCACAGACGCAAGTTCACCAAAAAGGCCCCAACGAGCAGCTCCCAGCGCAGCTTTGTGGAGTTCATTCTGGAGCCCCTGTACAAGATCTTGGCTCAGGTCTGGGATGGTTCTTTCTCCTCTCCACAGTTCCAGCCAGGAGCAGTCAGGGCCTGGGCACTGGGTGATGAGTCTGGTGCCTGTGGGGCTCTCCTGTCCTGTTCTTCAGTGTTACCTGCACAGGTCTGGTTGGGGATGTACAGCAACAGTGATCAACCCCTTAACAGCTGTTCCTTGCAAATGCAGCCCCGTTTGTGCAGTGAATAGAACTGCCCTTGGTGTTCCTGGTGTGCCCTGATTGCAGCCAAGTGATAGTGCTTGGACTTGGAGCAAAGACTTGGAGCACAAGCCTAATGAGCAGCTGGGGGGGCTCAGCCTGGAGAAAAGGAGGCTCAGGGGGGACCTTCTCATCTCTCCACAACTCCCTCACAGGACAGGGGGAATCAGGAGTGGGTCAGGCTTTGCTCCCAGGGAACAAGGGACAGGACAAGAGGAGATGGCCTCAAGGTTTGCCAGGGAAGATTTAGGTTGGATACTGGGGAAAATTTCTTCACTGAAAGGCAGTGGCACAGCTGCCCAGGGTGGTGCTGGAGTCACCATCCCTGGAAGTGTTCAAAAAACATATAGATGTGGTACTTGTGCACATGGGTTAGTGGTGGGCTTGGCAGTGGTCTTAGAGGGCTTTTCCAGCCTTAGTGATTCCATGATTCTGTGATCTGACCCCTCTGGCTCTCATGTGAACTCTAAACCAGTGCAGCCCGTAGGCCTGAGGGTGATGACTGGTGTATGAAGCTGCACCTGGGAGTTGCTGGCTTGGCAGTGGAGCTGAGAGTGGGGCTTGCTGTCTTGCAGGTGGTGGGGGACGTGGACACAACCCTGCCCAGGACTCTGGATGAGCTTGGCATCCACCTGACCAAAGAGGAACTGAAACTGAACATTCGGCCCCTGCTGCGGCTGGTCTGCAAGAAGTTCTTTGGGGAGTTCACAGGTGAGAGTCGTTTGTCTTCCCCTCTATAGTCTTCCCTGCACCCCCAACACCTCCCACCAACAGTTAAGGGCTGTATTTTGGCCACTGGGCTCTCACTTGCACAGATCCTGCTCAGCTTTCCAAATATAAACTGTCACACTCCTTGCCCACAGGGCACTGCTTAGCTCTGCCCGCTGCAGTAGCAGTTGCTTTTCCTGGTGTTGATGGAGGCTGTTTCTTTCCCCTCCACTCTGGATAGTCCTGTCCTCACCAAGTGTCCCTGTTGCAGGCTTTGTGGACATGTGTGTGCAGCACATCCCCTCCCCAAAGGTGGGGGCCAAGACCAAGATCGAGCACACCTACACGGGCGGCGTGGACTCCGACCTGGGCGAGGCCATGAGCGAGTGCGACCCCGACGTAAGGCAGCTCCTCTCTTTGTTTGGAGTGTCCAAACCCGAGGCAGGCAGGCCCTGCTCTCGCTGCCCTGCCAGGGCAGCTGCCTCCCAGCCAGCCATCTGCACAGATTTCACTCAGAGAGCTCTGAAACCTCTCGTCTGACACTGAAACAAATCTCCTCACTCTGAGGAGCTTCAGCTGCCTGCCAGGGCTGCTCTGGAGAGAGGGGATTGTTTGACAGTGTTCAGAGAAGAACAGGACTAGGTCAGGACTCCAGAGCACATGGGAGAGCTGCAGGGTGGATTTGTGTCCTCTTGCTGCCTTTTTGTCCCTTTTCCTTGAAGTTTGATTCTCTCTCCAAACTGAGAAAACTGATCTGAACTGTGCTGATAAAAATAACCCTGCATTAGTTAGTCAGCACCTTTCCTCTCAAAGCCCTGCAAAACCTTCCTCCTCAAACAGCTTGTGCTGAGCTGTCATTCAGAGTTGTCTGGAGCCACCAACGCCAGTAGCTGAGGGAGGAATTTGCCTGTGACTTTTGCTCTGATGTCTGCAGAGAAAATGAATCTCTTTTTTTAATGAGTTGTGATTATCCACACAGAACTCCACAGTGGTGACTGTCACCACACCACCAGTGCCCTGGGGGCTGGGAGCTGTGATCTGTGGGGGCTCAGGTGCTCTGCCCTGAGCAGGTTTCCAGGCCAGCAGGTGACATTTCTGCTCATGGCTTTGTCCCAGCCACCATTTGGTGCTGTACAAGAGGAGAGCCTGGAGCTCCAGAGCAGCTCACTAAGGTCATCCCAGGCGTTTCCATACAGGGTGAGGAGATGCAGGGCTTCTAGGGCAGGAAATTAAGTACTTGGCAAATCAAAAGAAGTATTCCTAATTTGCAGCCCATTAATCCCTTTTATCCACAAATCCCACAATATCCTAAGTTGGAAGGGACCCACAAAGCTCATCAAAGTCCAGTCCTGCCAGGTCTGTGTCTGTGTCTTGTCTGTGCTTTGAAACGGGCTCATTTCTGTCTCTCTGTCATGGGAAGGGTCCATTGATGTGCCACACCACCAAAATGTACAGCACGGACGATGGTGTCCAGTTCCACGCCTTTGGCAGGGTGCTCAGTGGCACCATCCACGCTGGGCAGCCTGTGAAGGTCCTTGGAGAAAACTACACCCTGGAAGATGAGGAGGATTCTCAGATCTGCACTGTTGGCCGCCTCTGGATCTCAGTTGCCAGGTATGGAAAGCTCTGACAATGTGCTCGTGGGGAGAGGAGTTGGGTGAGGGCCTGGGAGGGAGGGAGGGAGGGAGAGCTGCCAGGGAAGGGAGGAGGAGGGCACTGGAAGGGCTGAGGCTGCAGTGGTGATTTCCTGCCTTTCAGGTATCACATTGAGGTAAACAGGGTTCCTGCTGGCAACTGGGTGCTGATTGAGGGAGTGGACCAGCCCATAGTGAAGACGGCGACAGTGACGGAGCCCCGGGGCAACGAGGAGGTACCTGCATGGCTGGCACTGCTCAGCCTTCCAGGGAGCCAGGGTGGTGTGGGGCACTCCAAAGGCTCCCCTGGCGAGGCTGAAGAGGCCTTGTCTGCCCTGGTGCTGCTGGGGCACAAGAGCCACTGAGGGACAGAGGGCGGCTGTGTCTGACCCTGTGGGTGTCCAGTGATGTGCTCTCAGCTCTGTCCTCTCTGGCTCCAGGCTCAGATCTTCCGGCCCCTGAAGTTCAACACCACGTCTGTGATCAAAATCGCTGTGGAGCCCGTGAACCCCTCCGAGCTGCCCAAAATGCTCGATGGCCTCCGCAAGGTCAACAAGAGCTACCCCTCCCTTACCACTAAGGTACTGCTGGGGGGGTTGGACTGGGGGATCTCCAGGGGTCCCCTCCAGCCCTGACTATTCTGTGGTTCTCTGTGTGGCTGTTTCCAGCCCGTGCTGGGGGAAACCTCTGGGCTGATCTTAAAAGTAATTAATTTTTTGCTATGGGTTGTTGTGGGTGTTTTCATGCTGTTGCAGTGGATCCCATAAATTACGTGCACATAGCAGGAAAGTGTAAATCCAGCAGAAAAACACACACCTTGCTGTGCCAGGGAAGCAGCTTTCTGCAGAGCCCAGCAGCACTTCCTGCTGGAACAGGCTGTGAGAGCTTTCCTTGTGGTGCTCTGATCCTGACCAGTGTTTTAAAGCTGATATTTCCTTAGGCTTGAGTAGGAGCTGTGAGCAGGGGTGGTGTCAGCTGAACCCCTCTCCTCTCTCCCAGGTGGAGGAGTCTGGGGAGCACGTGATCCTGGGAACAGGAGAGCTGTACCTGGACTGTGTGATGCACGACCTGCGGAAGATGTATTCCGAGATTGACATCAAGGTGAGGGCGTGAGAGGGGGCATTTCCCACCTGGAAACCCTGGAAAAACAGAGGTTTGTTCCACTGCCTCAGAAGGATGGGAAAGTTAAACTACCTGAATATACAACATGGATTTTGTCACATCCCTGTAAAAGGGAAAAAAAAGGCTGTTGGGGTGCAGAAGTGGCTCTTGCAGCCTGGCTCACAGCAGTGGGATTGAGAGACTGAAAATTGTCTTAGAGAAGAGTTTTCAATATTCCAGCCTTTTCCTGTGCCTCAGCCTTTGCCTGGCGAGCATGAAATAAATAAACTGAGCAGAATTTTTCATACCTGGAATTAGGTTTAAATCTTCCTGTCTCATGTGATGAAGGAATTAGTGAAGCTGCCTGTGCAGCCTCAGTGGTTCATGCACAGTGCTCACTAAAACAGTGCTAGATGAACCAGCTTTTTCTTGTGGGTGTTCAGAGGTTTCCAACAGTCTCTTTACAAACAAAAAGGTACTGAAAACCTTAACAAGCCTGTTGTTACTCCAGGTGGCTGACCCAGTGGTGACATTCTGCGAGACAGTGGTGGAAACGTCCTCCCTGAAGTGCTTTGCTGAGACACCCAACAAGAAGTGAGAGCCTGTGGGTGAGGGGGGCACAGGGAGGGTCCATCCCCTCTGAGGGGGCTGTTCCCACTGCCCACTGTCCACCCAGTGTCCAGTTGAGCTGAACTGGTCAGGAACACACTAGAGTTTCAGGAATGTTCCTGTGCTGTCTTAGAAACTTTCAGACTGCAGAAAGGCACATCCAGATCTTCCTTTTTACCTGCCATGTCTTCTCAGCAGTTCCCCCTGATTTCCAGACTGGGAGGCGTAGTGGGATTCTGGAGCAGGTGCCAAAGTGCCCAATTCTGCCTTCAGTAACTCCCCAAACAATTCCACGTGCAGAACTTTGTCTTCTCTTACCCATACTTAATCTTGGGTTTGTTCCTTTCTGGGGCTGCCCTGGAGCTTTGCAGTTGCTCTCCCCTTCCTCCTCCAGCAATGGTTTGTAAGGTGCACGTGACTGAAAGAGGAAGGATGAGAGGGAGCATGGGCTGAATAACCAGGAGGGGGTCTGGGATCACAGGACATTTTCATACTTGAATTTTCAGGGGAATCATGATCTGCTGAAGAATGATCTGCTGTGCTGGTTCTTCTTGCCCTCCTTTATTCTGGGATACTCTCTCCATACTTGACAGCCTTTTTTCTGGGAACAGATTTATTCCAGTCTTCACAGGGTCACAGGATGGTTTGGGTTGGAAGGGACCTTACAGGCCATCCAGTTCTGAGCCCTGCTAAGGGCAGGGACACCTTCCACCAGACCTGCTGTCAGGGGGTTGCAGAGAGTGAGAAGGTCCCCCCTGAGCCTCCTTTTCTCCAGACTGAGCTCCCTCAGCTGCTCCTGCCGCTCCAGCCCCTTCCCAGCTCTGTTCCCTTCCCTGGACAAGCTCCAGCCCCTCAGTGTCTTTCTTGCAGTGAGGGGCTGCCAGTGCCTGAGGTCCTCCCAGTTCCTCCCACTTCCATCGCTCTGTGGGCTCACTGTGGCTGTCTCTCCTCAGGAACAAGATCACAATGATTGCTGAGCCTCTGGAGAAGGGACTCGCAGAGGACATCGAGAACGAAGTGGTGCAGATAACGTGGAACAGGTATGGCAGCTCTGGGAGAGCAGGAATCCATCTAGAGGCCAATAACGGGAGAAAAAGGGAGTGCTGGGATCTGTCAGGCAGTAGTCTCTGGGCAGGGAGCCTGGTTTGATATTGCTCACAGCCAGTCTGGGAGCATCCCTGGCTGAGACCATTTTATGCCTTATGGGAATAGGGTTGTAAATATGTTGTGAGTGCCAGTCAGATACTTGTTTCCCAAAGCTTCTTCCCTTTTTCTCTATCAGGAAGAAGCTGGGTGAATTCTTCCAGACTAAGTATGACTGGGATTTGCTGGCTGCCCGTTCCATCTGGGCCTTTGGGCCTGATGCCACAGGCCCAAACATCCTGGTAGATGACACACTGCCCTCAGAGGTGAGGAGTGGGGCTCATGCTTCAGGGAGACCTTTGTCCCATGGTGCCAGGACATGCTCAGTCCTCCCAGAACTTTCAGCAGGGCCCTGGTGCTGTTGGGGTGCTCACTGTTTGCCACAGCTCAGACCGGCTGTACTTTCCCCACCACACCCCTACACTGGTTGGCAAATCACCTGTTGTTTTTCAGGAGTTGCTGTTTGGGCCAATGTCTTAAAAATTGGCAGCTAATGGGCCTGCCTTCCAGGAGCCCAAAATGTGGACCCTCAGTTTATAGCTCTGAAGCTGATGCTCCTGAGCTGTGAGAGGGAGGGGTGGACATTGAGGGTACAGGGGAACATTACTGCTCTTTTAGGAACTGGCATTTAAACACGGGGGTCTATTACTGCTTCTGGTGCAGGTTTGGTTTCTGAAGCTGTCTGTCTGTCTGTGTCTGTAGGTGGACAAGTCCCTCCTGGGCTCAGTGAAGGACAGCATCGTGCAGGGCTTCCAGTGGGGCACCAGGGAAGGGCCCCTCTGTGATGAATGTAAGTGGGGTCTGTGGGGAAGTGGAGCTAATGACAGGATTGATGAAGAATTGAATGTCTAAGCATCCAGGTGTTCCAGGCCAGGTTGGACAGGGCTTGGAGCACCCTGGGCTGATGGAACGTGCCCCTGCCCTTGGCAAGGGTGGGACTGGATGGGCTTTAAGGTCCCTTCCAAAGAAACCAATCTGTGTTTCTATGGTTTTGCTGCTGCAATCCCTCAGAGACAATTTCCCTTCTCACACCTCATCTGGGGACAGCTCTGAGGATGGGTGACAAGGGCTCACCCTTTTCTTGGCAGCAGATGCCATCCAGCCCTGTGCCTGCAAACCAGGGCCTGGTCGCTGCTGAGCTTGGAATGGGTTGCTTGGGGAAGTGGTGGCTGCCCCCTCCCTGGAAGTGTCCAAGGCCGGGTTGGACAGGGCTTTGAGCACCTGCCCTATTGGAAGGTGTCCCTGCCCATGGCAGGGGGTTGGACTGGATGAGCTGTAAGGCTCCTTCCAACCCAGATCATTCCATGATTCCGTGATATGCAGCATTATGATGTGGTCATACTTTCCCTGCTGGAATTACATTTGGGAGAACTGCTGGTGGCTCTGGGCGTTTGGGCACGTGGGGATGTGGCTGGTGCTGTTGCTGGCAGAGAACATCCCCCAGGTCACCCCGTGTTGTCTGTGCCTTCGCAGTGATCCGCAACGTGAAGTTCAAGATCCTGGACGCGGTGATTGCGCAGGAGCCGCTGCACCGCGGCGGGGGGCAGATCATCCCCACGGCCCGCAGGGTCGTCTACTCTGCCTTCCTCATGGTGAGGGCTTGCTGTGTGTGACAGGCTGGGCTGGGCTGTGCCTCTGCCCCGGGGCCGCAGGCTCGGGCTGACTCACCCCATTAACTCTGCACTGCCCTTGTGGGCTGCACAGAGTCCTGTGAGCCTGCATGGAAACTGGGGTGCATCTGCTCACTCCCCCCTTGCTGCTGCTGCCTGCCTGGCTGGGAAGGGTGGTGTGGGGGAGAGGGAAGCATTGTGAGTCACAGCCAGGAGGAGAAAAGCCCCTTTCAGTATCCATGATGCTGGTTTGGGCATCTATTAGAAGGGCCGTGTAATCCCCTTTCAGGCGCTGGGTTTGACCAAATACCAGTCTGTGAGTCTTGCTGGCTCTGTGTTGGTGCTGCTGGAAGCTCAGTGGGTGTGTCCCTGTCTCCTCAGGCCACCCCTCGTCTGATGGAGCCCTACTACTTCGTGGAGGTGCAGGCCCCTGCCGACTGCGTGTCCGCCGTGTACACGGTGCTGGCCCGGCGCAGGTGAGCTGCTCCCCCCCTGCCAGCACCGGGGGCCTGGGCTCTTGGAGACTCCCACAGTCCTGGCACTGCTTGTGAAGTGAGGGCAGAGGGTGAGGTCTCTGAGAAGTGACAGCTGGAAGCTGCCTGACTGATCCCAGCCCCTGAGCTGTCCAGGATCACACACAGCCTGTGGACTGTGCCTGGTTCTTCCTGAGTGTCAGGAGAACATACAAAGGGATGTGCTCCCCACCAGGGTCATGTGCTCTGCTCTGGGCCCCAGCACAGGAGGGACTCGAACGGGTCCAGGGGAGGCCACAAAGGTGCTCTGAGGGTTGGAGCAACTTCCCTGTAAGAACAGAATGACAGACCTGGGGGCATTCACGTGAAGAAGGCTCCAGGGAGACCTCAGAGCCCCTTCCAGTGCCCAAAGGGGCTCCAGGAGAGCTGGAAAGGGACTGTGGACAAGGGCCTGGAGTGCCAGGACAAGGGGGAATGGCTTCCCATTGTCAGAGGGCAGGGTTATGTGAGATAGTGGGAAGGAATTCTTGTCTGTGAGGGTGGGCAGGCCCTGGCACAGGTGCCCAGAGGAGCTGTGGCTGCCCCATCCCTGGGAGTGCCCAAGGCCAGGTTGGACAGGGCTAGGAGCACCCTGGGCTGGTGGGAGGTGTCCCTGCCCATGGCAGGGGTTGGCACTGGATGGCCTTTGAGGTCCCTTCCAACCCAAACCATTCCATGATTCTGTGGCACTTAGGAAGACTAATCTTTTGACAGAGGCCATGTGACACAGGATGCTCCAATCCCAGGCTCTCCTCTCTACACCATCAAAGCCTTCATCCCAGCCATTGACTCCTTTGGGTTTGAGACGGATTTGAGGACCCACACGCAGGGACAAGCCTTCTCTCTCTCAGTCTTCCACCACTGGCAGGTGAGTCCATGCCCTGGGGAGACGGGGAAGAGGGACAGGCAGGATCAGGCACCAGGTAGGTGCTGTCAGTGCCAGAGCTGACACAGGGCAGGACAACATCTCTGGAGAGCATCCTCGAGGGATCCTGGGCAGGGTTTGTGCACCAGTTGTGTCTGCCAGGGCTTTGTTCCAAGTCCCATCACACCTTGTCCTAGCAAGGGAGCAGCAAATGCTGCTGCTGGCAGAGTGTCAGGGTCCTGTAGTGCCCAGGGAGAGGAATTCTCAGGTGTGGGGAGGCTGTTTGGAGGCACTGCAGCCTGGGGAGCAGGAGTCCTGGAGCAGGGGTCAGGTTCACAGATCTGCTGCTGGACATGGTGTGCCACCCTTCAGCTTTGCCTCTCACAGGGCGTGTTTTAGACCTGTAGAAAACAAAGTTTGGGACAAAATGCTGTTCTCTGCCCACTTCTGTGTCTGGGGCAAATCAGGTCCTGTGGGAGCCACTGCTGTGAGCTGCACAGTGACTTGGGTACAGCCAGGTGAGAGCAATGGCTTCAGGCTGAGCTTAAAGGCTGAGATGTCAAAGCCTGAGGCTCAGCTCTGAAAGAATAAGCGCACCTGATTTGTGGAGAGGGTTGTGCTGTCTGAGACCCACATGTGTTGTTCTGCTTATTTTAGGGGTCTCCACCAACCCCTGGGGAAGGTGGGACATGTCCTTGGCTTGGGTTTTCAGCACCATACTGGTGACTTCTCACAGGCAGGTTCACCAGCAGTGACATGAGTTTGTGTGTGCGAGGAGAACAGATGGGATGCTGGGGGTGTCTCCAGGGTCCAGGGGTGTTTCCTGTTGGAGTTTGGGTTCTTCACCAGTCCCAACATCACACTCACATCCTGGCCTGTGTTTCAGATTGTGCCTGGGGACCCTCTGGACAAGAGCATCGTCATCCGGCCGCTGGAGCCACAGCCAGCCCCACACCTGGCCAGGGAGTTCATGATCAAGACCAGGCGCAGGAAGGTGTGTCTGGGAGTCACCCTGCAGTGTCCCTCTGTCCCAGCACCTGAGCTGTTCTGTATTGTCATTTGGATGTGCTACGTCCCCTCTCTGTGTTCCCAGAGCAGTCCAATGTCTTTGATGCCCCTGTGTTGCCTGTCAGTGCCTGTGGTGGCCCCAGCAGTGACTCCAGCCCAAAACCTCCACTGCCTCAGCTCCCTCTCCAGCCCCTCTGCCCCCTCAGGGGCCTGGTTTAGCCCTTTTGTCCTGCAGAAAAAGCAGGAGCTGGTTCCTGAGCTGGTTTAGTGAGCTGGACTGGGGGGCTGAAGGGACTCCTGGAGCCACAGAGGGAGAGGAGGGAATCAGACTCCCTATGGGAGGGCAGTGAGGGTAGGTGGGCTCAGCAGCAGTAAATGCACATCCACAGCATCCTGAGGGGTGTTAGATGCCTTCAAGCTGTGGAGAATCACCTCCTGCCACCTCTGGAGCCTGGGAATTCATCTTCCTGTGGGACATGAGGGCTTTTAGGTGGGCTGTCCACGTGGTGGCTGTGTGGGAATAACCCCAGCTTTGTGTTACCCCACAGGGCCTGAGTGAGGACGTGAGCATCAGCAAGTTCTTCGACGACCCCATGTTGCTGGAACTGGCCAAGCAGGACGTGGTTCTCAACTACCCCATGTGAATGTGCTGCCTGACCCAAGCTCTGACTGGCAGCTGTCAGTCCTTCCCCATCCCTGCCTGCCCAGCCCTGGCTCCTGGAGGCTCAGGGCATGCAGGGAGCTGCTCCTCAAGTTGCTCTTCCATGGCCGTGGGTCTCCCTGAGCATTCGTGCACCATTTGTGGACATTCTCCATATGGGGAGCAGCCCAGAGCCCTTTTGTGCTGTGGCCTCCAGCAAGGAGGTTTTCCCTTTGGGTGGGCTCCTCCAGGCACACAGAGTGGAGCACTGTGAATAGGAGGATTCCTGAGGAGTGTGTCAGGCATTTCAGGCAGCTGAGGAGGGGGGGATTTGGGGGGGAAGATGCTGGGGGGTAGTGCTTTTACCTGCTCCCCAGGAGGAGAGATGAGTGTGGCTCTGACCTTTTTGTACCCCTTTTCTGAACCCTTGTAAACATTTAGTACAAACTTCCAGGCTGGGCTTAGTCTGTGCTCAGAGATGGCAGCACTGGAGGCAGCTCTGCCTTTCTGGTGCTCTCAGCATGTGCTGCCCCCGCTTCCCCCATCCCTCAGCCTTGATTTCCCCATCCTCAGCCCCAGTTCCCCCTGGCCTCAGCTCTGTCCCCCTGCCCCAAGAACTGTGTGTCCCCCAGCCACCCCACTCCTGCCTGCAGGAGTGGACGGACCAGCCAGCCCAGGACAATCCTGTCTTGGATTTTCTTCCTTTTTGGATCTTGCTGAATTTTCAGGGGTCTCATCAGCTGCTTGTGCTCTGAAAAGTTTCAGTGCTCCCTCTCCTCTCCCCTGCCCTGACTGCCCAGGGTCCCTCCCAAGCTCGTGCTGTGGATCCAGGACTGGTTCACATCTCCTGGGGACATTCCTGCCCTCCCTGTCCCCTGGCTGCCCCCAGCCTGCCCTGCCCTGTCCCTGTCCCTACACTGAGTTTGGCCCTGGCAGCCTGGTTCATCCCACAGACACTGCTGGGACCTGTCCCAGGACATCCCTGTGCTCAGAGTGGCTTGAGCTGGCTCTGAGGGCAGCAGCGTGTTGGGAGCAGAGGGTAAAGCCAAGGACAACCTCCTCCCCCTCCCCAAACCTGCCAGCTGCTGGTGGAAACTGGGAGGTGCTGGGCACAGGGAATAGGAAGCATCCATGGAAAATCATGTCTAGCTATCCCACTGTGTGCCAGCCCTCTGTGGAAACTGGATGTTGTGGGGGATAATTCAGGGCCAGTGGAGTTTGAAACCAGGAAGGGGGAGGATTTCCTGCCTGCAAATACCGACATCACGCCATCCCATCTCCCAGCAGGAGGGCGTGTGGTGCTGGGGCTCCAGCCCTATCACCAGGCTCAGCCTTTCCTGCCCGGCAGTGCTGGGATGATCCCCATTGCTTCCCACATCCATCCTGGCACTGTGGCCTCACCGGCAGTGTGTTCCTCCTCTGTCCGGGGGAAAAGGGGCTCCACCCCTGCTTGGCACAAGACACAACGCTGGCACCCCATGGCAACACTGTGGGTGGTTGTCACCTCCCAGTACAGCCCAGCACCAGACTGGGACCCCGAGGACTCGGCCAGGTGTCCCCTGGAGCAGTTCCAGGATTGGTCCGGCCAGGGCTGCAGCAGGATCAGCGTGTGTGGGGCCAGCAGTTCCTGTGCTGTGCTGTGCTGTGCTGTGCTGTGCTGTGCTGTGCTGTGCTGCATGTCCCGGGGCTGCGGGGTGTCCAAGGGCTGTGCGATGTGCCGGGACTGCGGGGTATCCAAGGGCTGCGCGATGTGCCAGGACTGCGGAGCGTCCAAGGGCTGCGGGGTGTCCAAGGGCTGCGAGATGGCCCCTGGCTCCGCAGACAAACACTCGCTGCTCCGTGGCGGGTTTGTCCCAGGAGGGGGACATCTATCATCCCAACCCCGGGCTCTCCAGGGGCGGATAATGGGGCTGGAGGGTCCCGTGGGGACACTCACCCACCGACGGGCGTCAGTGCCGGTCCTCTCTGCCCTCGGAGAGCAGAACCCCGGGACTGCGATGTCCGATGGATCCCCGCGGATCAGAGCATCGCCCTGGAACCCTGTGGAGCTGTGCATCAGCCTAGATTCTTTCGGAACGGAGCATCGCCCTGGACCCCTGTGGTTCCGAGCATCGCCCTGGACCCCTGTGGTTCCGAGCATCGCCCTGGACCCCTGTGGAGCCGTGCATCAGCCTGGATTCTTTTGGAACGGAGCATCGTCCTGGACCCCTGTGGACCCGAGCAGGGCCTTGGCCGTCACCCCGGGAAAGGGCGGCCGGAGCGGCCGGGCAGGCGTGGGAAGGAGCTGGTTTCCACGCAGGGTCTTCCCGGCAGCTGGAAAAGCTGACCCGCAGCGGGGCCCGAGCAGCTCCCGCCGCCGAAACCCGCGTCCCACGCACATGAACTGGGAATTTTCCACGGAAACGGCTCTGCCCCGGGCATGGGGCTGTGCGGCGCCAGCCTGACCCCGGCCCCTGCCATGCGGCTGGAATTTCCCCGCACAAAGGAGCTTTGTTGGGCTGTGCCTGCCCGGCCCCGGTGCGGGCACACTGAGGCAATTGGAGCCGTGCTGGGCGCTCCGTCCTTGGCACGAGCGGGTCAGGGCTCACCTCCGGACACAGCCCGGGGGATGTACCCCCACCCTCAGCAGGGCCATCGGCCAGGAGTGACCCCGTGCCCTCCCCCATTTGTCCCCATCCCCAGGTTCCTGGGGGACATGGCACCTTGAGCAGCCAACTCTCTGTGGGATGAGCCCCAGCCCAGTGCCCACTGTCCCTGTACCCATCTTGCTCCTGGCGATCCTGACTGCAGCCCTGGTCCCACTCTGCTTGTCAGTGTTGCTCCCAGTGTTCCCATCCTGCTCCTGGTGTCCCTGTACACAGCCCTGCTCCCAGTGTCCCTATTCTTGCCCTGCTCCCCACATCCCTGTCACTCTCCTGCTCGCAGTGTCCTTGTCCCTGTCGTGCTCCTGATGCCCCATCCCACCCTGCCCAATGTCCCTGTCTCCACCCTGTTCCTTCTATCCCCATCCCAATCCTGCTCCCAGTGTTCCCATCATGCATTCTGCTCCCAGTTCCTCCATACTTGTCCTGCTCCCCATATCTCCACTCTCCTCCCAGTGTACCAGTTGTCCCCTTCCTGCTCCCAGTTCCTTCATCCTGCTCCTGCTGTCCCTGTCCCCAGCCCTGCTAGCAGTGTCCCAGCCCCAGTCCTGTGCTCCATGTTCCTGTCCCCACCCTGTTCCTGATGTCCCCATCCTCCTCCCTGTGTCCCCATCCCCATGCCCCACTCCCCTTCCAGTGTCCCCATCCTGCTCCTGGTGCCCCTGTCCACAGCCCTGTGTCCTCATTCTGCTCCTGCTTTCCATGTCCCTGTCCCATTTGCAGTGTCCTTGTCCCTACCCCCATCCTGATGTCCCCTCCCTGATGCCACTCCCTGTGTCCCTGTCCCCATCACGCTCCCTGTGTTCCCATTGTGAGAAATACATTTACCAATAGAATTTACAGGGGACAAAATCGTCAAAGCAAATCTAAACTTTTATTTAACAGATTCGGCCAAACCCGGTGTGTGTCTCTCTGGCCCAAGAGACAGACCCAGAACCAGAAAAACCAGAACTTTTTATACCCTTTCCTGGCTGGAAGGGTCCCTGTCCCCGTTCCTGTTGGCCGGTACTGAGGGACTCACAATCCAGCTCCATGCCCAGACCCCCAACCCCCTCCAAAGGTGCGAAAAACCGTTGGAAAAAACTACCCCACCCCATTCTCTTAAGAGTTTATTTGGCTTCAGCAAACCCCTAATTCTGTTTCTAACACCATCACCCATTCTGCTCTCCATGTCCCCATCCCCAGTCCTCTCCCAGTGTCCCCATCCTGTTCCCAGTGTCCCCTTCTTGCCCTGCTCCCCACGTCCCCGTCCCGTTTGCAGTGTCCTTGTCCCTTTGCCCATCCCGGTGTCCCCATCCCGACCCCACACTCCCGGTGTCCTTGTCCCCATCGCACTCCCAGTGTCCCCATCCCGACCCCTCTCCCGGGGTTCCCACCCCTGTCCCCGCTTTCTCACTCACTGTCATGGCCCGTGACCCCCTGTCCCTCTATCTCCCTGTCCCGCTGTCCATGTGTCCCCCTGTCCTCCCATCCTTCTCTTCCTCTGTTCCCGTGCCCCCCTGTCCCCCTGTTCCCCTGTCCCCCCATCCCTCTGTCCCTCTCCCCCCCCCCCCCCCCCGCCCCCGGCCCGGCTCGCGCGGGCTGAGGGGTCTCCGCGCATGCGCCCCGCGCCCCCCGCGCGGGCTGGCGGCCGAGGGGCCCCTGCGCGGGCACGGCGGGACCGCGTGAGTGGCCGAGGGGACAGCGGGGACAGCGCGGGGACACCGACCCGGGGACAGCGAGCCGCGACCCGGGGACAGCGAGCCGCGGGAGCCCCGGGGGCGGCGGGGGCTGAGGGGGCGGCGGGAGCCACGGGGGGCGGCCCCGGGGGCGGCGGGGCGGGAGCCGAGCGGGGCCCGAGGGGCCGGGGCGCGGAGGGACCGGGAGGCGCCGGGGCCGGGGCGGGCCGGGCGCTCCGCCGTGAGGGGCCGGGGCCGCCCGCCGAGCCCCGCGGCCGGTACGGGCATCTCTGCCGGTGCCGCCCCGAGCGGAGCGGTCGCTGAGGCGATCCCGGAGCCGCGGGGGCTTTCCCGGGAGCAGCGCACGTGGCCGAGCCCTCGGTGAGGAGCGAGCGCGGGAACAGGTGCGGCCGCACCTGGGGCACTCCCGGCCCCTCCTCCCGGTGATCGGGCCCCTCCTCCATGTCACCTCCGTCCCCTCCTCCCCTGTCACCTCCCTCCGCTCCTCAGTTGTCACCTCCGTCCCCTCCCGTGTCACCTCCCTGCCCTCTTCCCTGTCACCTCTGTCCCCCTCTCTGTCCCCTCCTCCGTGTCACCGCCATGCCCCCTTCCCTGTCACCTCTGTCCCCCCTCCCTGTCCCCTCCTCCGTGTCACCTCCATGCCCTCTTCCCTGTCACCTCTGTCCCCTGCTCCCGTGTCATCTCTGTCCCCTCCTGTGTCATCTCCGTCCCCTTCCGTGTCATCTCCATCCCCTCCTCCCCTGTCACCTCCGCCCGCTCCTCAGTTGTCACCTCCGTCCCCTCCCGTGTCACCTCCCTGCCCTCTTCCCTGTCATCTCCATCCCCTCCCGTGTCTCCATCCCCACCCCCTGTGTCACCTCTGTCCCCTCCCGTGTCACCTCTGTCCCCTCCGTCCCTGTCCCCTCCCCGGGCAGTCAGGGCTCCCCGGTGTGTGCCCGCAGCAGTGGATGGAGCTGCAGCTCCAGGACAAGCCTCGGGAAGCAGCAGCAGCGGTTCCTGCTCTCCTTGCCCAGCTGCTCCTGCCCGAGCCAGCCCTGCCTCGAGCTGATGGGCCGTGTGGTCCATCACAGCGCTCCGGGATGTGCTGCTCTGGCCCAGGGGGTGTTTGGACAACGCTCTGAGGCACAGTGGGCTTGTTGGGGTGTCCTGGGCAGGGCCAGGAGTTGGTCTGGATGATCCCTGTGGGTCCCTTCTGTATCAGGACATTCTGTGATTGTCTGTGCATGCAGAGCGGGAGGAGAAAAATCCTCCCTTGTAGAAGTTTTGGTCTCCATCAGGCCTCACTTTGACCCAGTGCCATAAAATTTCACAAGACTGACATTTTTTCAGCTGTTTTTACTGGCCTTTTTTAGCCGATTCTCTTCTCTGTTGGTGGGAATTAGTCCTGACGCTTTCTGGTCAGCCTGACCTTGCTCCCCGGGGAAGTGCTGGTTTTGTTCACCATCAAATTAATTACAAGTAGGAGATAGTTCATGGGGATTAATTAGGGCATGGATGTACTGTATGGATTCTGGAGCAACAGTTGGTACCACTGGATTCAGCTTTTTCATTGGGTGTTCACTTGGTATTTGGAGATGAGAGTCAGAACAAACCCCTTCCATCTGACAGACCATTGATTATTGTTATTATTTCAATGTCTTCTGCCTGCTGTAGGTCAAGGATAATTGGCAAAAAACCCCCAGACTGTCCCTTCCTGTTAGCAATCTCTGTCATGGGGATGTCCAGTGAACCAGCTGTCAGTGCAGTTCCAAACCCTCCGTTCTTCAGGTCATTTTTGAGGGAAGGTTGTTGTTTGCTGTCAAGATTTGGGCTTAGCAAACTGCAAGGTGCCCTTTGTGTATTTTCACTTCTTTTGAAGTACTTTCTGAAGTTGTGTTTGTGCTTTCCTGGGGAAACAATTCCCACTTCAGTCCTGTGAAGTGAGGATAGGTGAGGAGTTTTAAAAGGGAGTGGGAGCTTTACTGTGCTGTTTGACTCCAAGTGAAAGTTGTGGATTTCCAGCAGTGCTGACACTCACCTCTGGAATTGCAACAGTGCTGATATTCCCCCCTGCATTTCCAGCCCTGCTCCAGCCTCGCATTCCCAGCACTGCTGACATTCCCCCCGCACTCCCAGCGCTGCTCCAGCCCCATTCCCAGCGCTGCTCCAGCCCCATTCCCAGCGCTGCTCCAGCCCCATTCCCAGCGCTGCTCCAGCCCCATTCCCAGCGCTGCTCCAGCCCCATTCCCAGCCCTGCTCCAGCCCCATTCCCAGCCCTGCTCCAGCCCCATTCCCAGCGCTGCTCCAGCCCCGCATTCCCAGCACTGCTGACATTCCCTTGCATTCCCAGCCCCATTCCCAGCACTGCTGACATTCCCCCGCATTCCCAGCCCTGCTCCAGCCCCGCATTCCCAGCACTGCTGACATTCCCTTGCATTCCCAGCCCCATTCCCAGCACTGCTGACATTCCCCCGCATTCCCAGCCCTGCTCCAGCCCCGCATTCCCAGCCCCATTCCCAGCCCTGCTGACATTCCCTTGCATTCCCAGCCCCATTCCCAGCCCCGCTCCAGCCCCATTCCCAGCCCCAGCAGCCGGGCCGGTGTCTCCGCTCCTGCTCCGCTGCCCGCGCGGCTCTCGGGGGCGGGCTGAGCTGTCACAGGTTTTGGTGAGTGGCGAATACGCGGCTCGCTCGGCCCGTCCCGCTGCTGTGGGCAGTGACAGAGCTCGGAACGAGGGGTTGGCCCTCGCTGCAGCCGGGCTGGAGCACTTGGAGTGCGGGGCTGTGACCATGTCTGGGAGCCAGGAGGTGGCGAGGTAAGGGCTGGGGGCTCGGGGGGCTGTGCTGAGCGGGGGGTCTGCCCTGCCAGCCTTGCAGGGGCTCCTTCCATGAGAACGAGCCCTTTGCAGTGTATTCCTCCAAAAATGGTAACTTGACTGACATTTCCGAATTGAAATGGGGTGAAACAGAACCAGGAGTGCTGGGGCACGTCCCTTTGAGGTTTGTGTTTCACATCATGGGAGGTTTGTTTTACAAGAGTGTCTCTGTTTTTTGAGCAGTGTTGGAAACATGACCAGCCACTCCTTTGGTTCGTCACCCAGCGCCTCTTGTCCCTTCAAAATGGGCTTTATCGAGTTTTAGATCAGTTTAAGTGGTGAAAAGTTACTAAGAAGGTCTTTCTGACGGGCTGTTTCCTTACCCAGGGGTCTGACTACTTTCGGTGCCTTTAGACTCGAGTTGCAAGTTTGTCTTACCACTGATGCAGGGGACTGTTGAGTTATTGCTAAGAGAAAATGTTTCCATTCACAAACCCAAGTGTTTTCTTAATTAATGCAAAAGTATTAAAATGTTTGGGTTTTTATAAAGCACCTCACAGGTCTGAATGCAGAATTATAAAACAGGAATTATCATTAAATCCCTGTTTTCTGGATGGGTTTGATCCTTAGCCCTTCATTAGGGACAGTGTTTGCCCGTTACTTCAAAGCAAACACCCAACTCATCACAGATACCGTGCAAGTGATGCCAATACCAGTGAATAACTGGAAAATTTGGGTCACAGGCTGAGAGCACAGCATTGGCTTTGAAAGGTTCAGACAAGAGCCCTGGGAGGGTTGGGAATGTCTGGGCAGTGGGGAGTTCCAGCAGCCCTGGCTGGTCCTCAGCACAGGGAAGGGTAAAAGAAAACCTTCCTGGGTGAGTTTTAGACCAACTTTTAAAATTTAGCAAAGATTTTGATACACCCTGAAGAGTTTTAATTGTAGATGCAATTCTTCTGAAGAATTCAGTGGTTCTGAAGGGAATTGGTGTGGGAATTGTGTTGCTTAGATGAAACTTTAAAGGTCTTTTCTGGATTTGGATGGTTTTAGAGTTTACAAGAGGAAAATTCTTATATAAGCTGTGAGATCCAATTGCTGATGGAGATTAATTGTGATTAATTTTAACACACAGATTTGTTGAATTAATAATTTGCTGACTGCCAGCAACTTCTGCGAGTCCATGAAAAAACCCAAACCTTCCTAATCCGTCCCTTTTGCTGGGGACAGGATGAGCTCCCGTGCCCGAGGTTGTGCCTGGGTGTGATCCAGCCCTTAGGACGGACAAAGCAGCCTAAAAACGCTCTGTTAGGAGCTGGATAATCCTGACAGCCCCTTCCTTGTGTGTGTTATGGATTGGGCCACAGGAATTCCCGTTTCTTGGTGCTTCTCCCGGGAGCTGGAACCAGGGAGGGCAGAGCCAGCGCTGCTGACGCTGCCTGGGGTTTGTCCCAGGCTGGTGCTGGTGAGCGAGGACTTGTTCCAGGGTGGTGAGCTTTCCCTGGAATGCTGCTGGAACACCACAGAGCGAGGCAGGAGTGGGGCAGCCCCGGCAGGTGCTGCTCATTGGGGTGAATTCTGCTGATTTGGGGTCATTGGTACCCGCGAGGGGCTGCGTGGCTGAGGAAAAGAGGGATGGAAGCTGGAGCTGGACTTGGGTGATCCTTGTGGATCCCTTCCACCTCAGGGGATTCTGTGGTTCTGCGAGGCTGCAGCCTCACCCTCAGCATGGAGCTGGGAAGAGGGGGCATTTCGTGGCTCTTTCCTTCTGCCACTTCAGATTTTCACCGTGTTTCAAACACGGGAATCACAAGGCACGTTGCCTTGTTCGAGGTACCTCCCGCATCCTCTCCCTTCCTGCTGGGACAGGGTTCCCTGAGCAGCAGCACCAACTCGGACAAGGGTGACAGTCATTAAACAGTTGGAGTGAAACCCTCGTGGATAATGGACCCGAAATCCCTGTGGATAATGGAGCCCTTTGTTGCTGGATGGGCGCTGCTGCCTCATTAGGGGCAGGTGATCCTTCCCTCCCACCCTGCTGCCAACCTTTGTGTCTTGAGCTGCCACTCCACACAGTTGACTTGTGCTCCAGATTTATTTATTGTTTAATCTGCTTAATAGGAAGCAAGTTATTCCTGTAGGAAAAGTTCCATTAATCCTCCCCACCTTTTCTGTGGCTGTGCTGTGGCCCTGCTGAGCTGCGCAGGGAGACACCTTGGGAGCCTCACCGACCCACAGATGCACCCCCGGGGTCTGTCCCGGACCCCCAGCCAGCCCCGCCCGGGGGGTTGTGCAGCCCCCTCGTGTGCCCTGTTTGGGAGGGAATGCACCTTTTATTGCAGAGCCCCACGGCATTATTGGCTCCCCGGCTGTCTCTGCACTTCCCGAGCAGCAGGAGTGCAGTCCCACCGTCCCGGGCTTGTGCATTGAATAATGTGCTACACTTCTTTTTTTTGAACAAGTTGTGGTTAATAATGGTCAAGTTGGGATAAATCACATTTCTCTCGCTGCGTTCGGTGTTGCTGGATGCCGAAATTCTGCCTCTGGAAAACCCCCCATACTTATGGAGTGTCAGAGTCCCCAAGTCGCCCATTCACTGCCTGTCTTGTCCTGGCTCTGGGAGGTTGTTCACTCTCGGTTAAAAGCCACAGAAAGGATTTTGTCTTCAGAATGCTCCTTGGAGGGGAAAGGGCAATGTTGCATTTCCT
Source organism: Pithys albifrons albifrons (assembly GCF_047495875.1). Classification (NCBI taxonomy): domain Eukaryota; kingdom Metazoa; phylum Chordata; class Aves; order Passeriformes; family Thamnophilidae; genus Pithys; species Pithys albifrons. Next base: position 5,827,735 of record NC_092482.1, read on the forward strand.
TCTCTGACCTCATACCATAAACATGAATTGTTACCACTGCTCGGGCAGTGACGCACAGTGCTCCCCAAATTTGGGACTGGCAGGAAGATCTGGTTGGGATTTTTAACAACTTGATTTTTTTTAATGAAGATTTAAGGTGCAAGGTCCTGGATGTGGTGTGGGATAGTTGACATACACAATGTGTGGCTGGGCAGTTACGATTTTACTGGGGATTTCTGGTGAAGGAATTACTGATAACAGTAAATATTGGAGCAAAAAGAAATCCCTTTGCCTTCTGCAAATGTAGAGAACTTGGTTTCATACCTCAGTATTGGCCAGTAATTCCTTAATGATTCCATGTCAAAGAAGAACCTGATTCAGTCTCAAAGCAGAACCCGGGGCTTTAAGCAATAACACAAGTTACAGGGTTTACTGGCTATAAATAAAAATCTATATTTGGAAAAAACAAATAGTGTATTTATGGACAAAACTGTATTAAGGGAAATGTGATGGAAAAATTGAGTCAGATGAGTTGATGTATAAGGCATTTCCCTCTGGAGTCATTGGGCTGAAAAATGTTTTATGTGCCTAAACTTGAACAGATGCTTCAGCACACACACACACAGAGCCCTCCTCCAGTTCATATTAACAGTTCTGCTCATCCTGCTGTGATTAATTCCCAGACCAGTCTGGTTTAGGCTCTTTTCGGGGGCTCGGGGGTATTTCCAGATCATCCAGGTACTTAAGCTGTGCCTTGCTGTAACTAAGTGAGCAGCCTGGTTATTAGCAGGATTTATTTCAGGCTTTGCATTAGGCATGTGCTTAAGTGACTCACTGAGCTGGGATTTACATTTCTACACGGGAGTGAGGGATTTCTCCCTATTACCTTGTTAGATGGAAATCGGTGGAGTCAGCCAAGCTTGTTTGCCTAAATAAGTCCATGATACCAGCTCTCGGCTCCTGCAGTCATTAGTTCCACCTTTTTAGTTACAAATTTGTCAGAAACAAGTCTGAGTGTGTGTGCTTGACCTGGTTGGAGATGCTGTGGCAGGAGGAAGGGAGGACATCCATATGGATGACCGGCAGACTGTGCCTCTGTCCTTCCCCGCCCGGCACAGTTGGTGGTGCTGGAGGAGGCTGAGACTGCACTGGGTTATTTGCCATTGAATCCCCACTCATTCCTTGTTCTGCTGTCAGGGGGAGTACTTTTTGACCTGTAGGTAGCTGTGCACAGCACTCCCTCTCTTCTGACACCCCCAAAGTCTTCCCAAAAAATGCAACTGTGTCGGGGACGCTTCTTCCCACTTTTTTTTTCTGTTGAAGGAATGGGGGAAAATGACTTCTGGGCCTAAACCTGATGATTTCTGGGTCTAAACCTGGGTCTAGCTGTGGTGTACCTTGGCAATACAGCTCCCAGAGGATGAGGGATGATGCTGGTGGCATCAGGGGGTGGCAGGTCCTGCTCCTGGTGACACCCCAGCGCTGGTGCCGCCCTGCCAGACTCGTGTGGAACAAGCCATCGCCTGGGAAGTTCTGTATCTCTTGTGCTTAAAATAGTCAAGAGCCTGGAAGGGGATTGCATGTCTTGTGTGTTCCCATGTTCCCTTGAGGGGGAGTTTTGCCTCCTTGTTAACTCCCAGCAGCCTGGCTCTGGTGTGGATTCAGGGATGCAGCTGGCAGAGCTGTGAGATCCTGGGCTTAGAGATGTGTCTGTGGCAGGCAAAGGGCTGGGTAGAGTTTGTGCACATGGGGCTGGTCCTGCTGGCAATACATTTTTAAATGGCATAAAATTAAAGTAATTAAAGTTCTTGATGTATCTCACAGGTGTCCTGCCCTGCAAGCAGCATCTCCTAAAAATCTGATTTTCATGGTAGACATGGAAGGAGTTGAGAAATGCCTGAATTTTACTTGCAGGAGTTACTCAGCGGGCACTCAGTTATGTAGTTAAGCTATTTTGAAAAGGAGAAGAATTTTCATGGTGGAAACTGTGACTCCTGAGGTACTGAAAAGCAAAATAAAATTGAGGTGTTTGGGAGGAAGCAGCCGGCGATCTTCCATAGAGCCATATGGAAATTATCTGTATTCCCTGGTTTGTGTGAAGTCTTTGCTCCTTCTGTGCAGTCCCCAGCTTGGTTTGTATTCCCCAGCCTGCTCTTGCTCTCTTTGCAATCTGTGACCAAACCGAATCGATCCGAGTGTCTGTGAAATCCAATTCCCTGAGGATGGTGGGGGAGAGCAGGGACAGAAATAAATCATCGCTGCCCTTCAGGTGTGCCGAGTCTCTGAGATTGCCCATGAGTACAGACCCAATTCCAGAGGGCTGGAAATGAGTGAGGATTAATAATAACCTGAGGTACCAATTCTGTTTCCTTTGGCTTCCCCTGGTTCATTGAGGGGCTCTTACCGTGACACCGGTAAGACACTCCTGACTCCTTCAGAGCAGCCACAGGGGTCTGGCAGAGCCTTGCCTGCTCTGGAGTCCTGTTCCTGGCCTGGCCTGCATGGAAGCTGCAGCAGAGCACGGGGGAAGCCTGTCTGGGCCCTCAGCCTGCTCATTGCTTTCTGCCTACAGCCTTGCCTGCCCCTGAGATGCTGTCTCTGGTTTTCAGTTTTTAAGGGGCTTTTCTTGCCAGGCTTCCACAGGTTTTACAGCTCTCCACCTTCTTTCCCCCACTCAGGTTTCTTGTGTTTCCACTGTTTTTCCCACACCGTTGAGTCACAGAGTGAACTAGGTTGGAAAAAGACCTCTGAGATCATCGAGTCCACCCTTTGACCCAACACCCCTTGTGTAGCAGACCATGGCACTGAGTGCCACATCCTGTCTCTTCTTAAGCCCCTCCAGGGACAGGGACTCCACCACCTCCCTGGGCAGCCCCTTCCAATGCCCAGTGACTCTCTCTGAAAAGAATTTCTTCCTTATGTCCCACCTAAACCTCCCTTGGTGCAGCTTGAGTCTGCCTCTTTCCCAGGCTCCTTCTGTCCTCTGTTCCCGTGCTGGGAGGTGCTGAGGGTGAGCAGAGCCGTGGCCGGGCTGTGCCAGAGCCGTGGGCGCTCAGGGGCTGTTGGTGTGTGTGTCTGACACTGGTGAGATGCTCTTGGCTCTCAGGGCCGTGCTCAGCAGTGCTGGAGCTCTCACAGAGCAGCCTGACAGCCCCAAGACCTCCTGCTTGCTGAGGCTATTTCAGGGCACATCTATTTTTAGTGTGAAATTGAGATTTATTTTGTTTATTCGATGTATGCATCACTTTATCCATGTGGAATTCCATCTGCCATTTTATTACTGGGTTCTGTAGACTCATACAGTCCCTGTGCCGTTCTTCATGGCTGTTTATCTGCCTCACCTTGACTGTTGCCAGCAGGATCCCTGCTCACATCCCACCCACTTGCTCTCAGACAATGTCCTGGTCTGGCACAGGTCCAGCCTCCTCCCTGTGACCCCTGCTCTGATTCCCTCTGGTGCAGGAAATGACCCTTTGCTCCTGCTCCCTTATCTTCCCCCCAGCTGTCTGTGCAGGGAGGCACGTGGTGGCCTTTTGGGGTCCCTACAGGAAGCCCTTGATGAAAGAGACTCTCACAGGGTCAAACCCAGGTGATCCAGAGCCCTTTGTGGGGTTGGCAGTGCCTTTGCAGGAGCCACATTGACTTTTCCCCTGGAATGTTGTACTTACACAGTAGATCAGTTGCCCACGGACTCTGCTCTGTGTGGGATTGTCTCCTTAGTCCCACCTGAATGTTGGCTTTGGAGACCTGCACTCTGGCAGGATTGTCTCCACAGCCCTCGTGTTGCAGAGCTGGCATGGCCCTTGGCTCCCTGTGCTGGGTGGCTGTGCCCAGGCTGGGGGTCCCTCCCGGTGCTCTGTTAACTCCTCCAGTGAATCCACCCCGTCCTTCCTGCCGGGACTGCTCGTTTGGGCTCTTTATTCCGTGACCTCCTCTCCAGTCTCTGCAGTGGGAACCACTTTCCCAGTGAGTCCCAGAGGAAGGGGATGGGGAGCCCAGGGGCTGTTCCTGGTGCTGGGGGTGGGTGTGCAAAGAAGTCGTGTTATTTTCCCTGGGTGGCACTGTCGTGTCTTTTAGTGGCATTTAGAAATGAACCTGATTCTGAAGGGGGAGTGGTCTGAGGGCTGGAACGGCTCTGCTGGGGAGCCAGGCTGGGAGGGCTGGGGGAGTTCAGCCTGGAGAAGAGAAGCTCCAGGGAGACCTCAGAGCCCCTTCCAGTGCCTGAAGGGGCTCCAGGAGAGCTGGAGAGGGACTTGGACAAGGACATGGAGTGACAGCACAAGGGGGAATGGCTTGGAGCTTGATGAGAACATCTACAGAACAACTAGGAAGTCCACTCAGTGACTAACAAGATGTAACCACACTCCTGAAATCTTGGAAGCTTGGAAGAAAGAATCCAGGGGAAGCTTGGCACTGTTGCAGTGCCCACAGTTGTGCCTGCAGTGTCTCAGGGGGCTTTTTTCCCACCTCCAGCAGCACCACAATGTGGTCATACCATAGCCTGGTCCTGTTGGTGCTCCCCTATCATGGCTCATGCCTGGCTTAAGCAGTTTCCGTGCATTTGGGAGACTGATCAGCCTGAAATTTGCTGCTAATTGTCACAATCTGTGTCGATAATAAGTCTGATAAAATACATGGCCATGGAAAGCAGTCAAGTGGAAAAAGCTGACCCGCTGTGTGCTTGGTTCAGTGTGCCTGTCGCTGGGAAAAGAGCTTCCAGCTTCCTCTCATGGAACTGGAGTTATCTGCAGCGATTCTCAGAGGGAAAAGCCCCAGTTGGTGTGTGTGTTCCCCAGCTGGGGTGATGGAGCACAGGGAGTTCAGTCAGTGCTCTGGGTCTCTTACCAAGGGAGTCTCAAAGTATTCAAGTCTTTCAGAAAATGACAGATTTAGGTTTCTTATTTCATTATAGGAAATAAGTGTTTTTTTCAACAAATAAGTCATTTAGTGAATTTATGTGCGTATTTAAATTCTAAATTTTATCTTTGGAAAAATAAAGCTGTTAAGACTCCTGTTGAACTCAAGCAGGAGTAGCATTTTAATGCCAGTATGGCAATCTGCTCTGACTTACTCAAAATAAACTGTGTGTAAAACCAGGGTATTGAAACAAAACTCTTCAGCTAATTGTGCACTTCAGTAGCACTTGGGAGAAGTTGAAGCACCAGGAGAGTGAGTGAGGTGCTGGTTTGTTGTTGTGGACCCCTTTGCCCTTTGAGGTGCTGTCCTTGGCTGTCCATCCCAGCACCATCCTCAGAGAGTGTTGTGCATTGCAGGTGATGAACAGGGAGGAGATGCCTTTCTGGCATAGGTGGCCAGTGTCCTGCTCAGCTTGGTGCTCTCCATCCAGAGATCACAGAACCATGGAGTCATGGAATCAGTTGGGTTGGAAGAGACCTCTGAGATCATCAAGGCCAACCCTTGATCCAACCCCACTGTGATCACCAGATCAGGGCACTCAGTGCCACGTCCAGTCTCATCTTAAAAACCTCCAGGGATGGGGAATCCACCCCCTCTCTGGGCAGCCCTTTCCAATGCCTGAGCACTCTCTCTGCAAAGAATTTCTTCCTGATCTCCAACCTAAACCTCCCCTAACAAAGCGCTGGTTGCCTGGGAGAAGAGACCAACCCCCACCTGGCCAGAACTTCCCTTCAGGTAGTTCCAGACAGTGCTGAGGTCACCTCTGAGCCTCCTCTTCTCCAGGCTGAACACCCCCAGCTCCCTCAGCCTCTCCCCACAGCACTTGTGCTCCAGTCCCTTCTCCAGCCTCATTGCTCTTCTCAGTTGGGTTGGAAGAGACCTCTGAGATCATCAACCCTTGATCCAACCCCACCGTGATCACCAGCCCAGGGCACTCTGTGCCCTGGGCTGGTGATCACAGTGGGGTTGGATCAAGACATGTTGGATTCTCTGTCCCTGGAGGTGTTTCAGAGGACACTCAGTGCCACATCCAGTCCCTTCTCCAGCCTCGTTGCTCTTCTCTGGCCCCGCTCCAGCCCCTCAATCTCTTTCCTCAACTGAGGGGCCCAGAACTGAACACAACACTCAAGGTGTGGCCTCACCAGTGCAGAGTACAGGGGAAGGGTCACTGCCCTGGGCCTCTGGCCACGCTGTTCTTAATGTACAGTTGGGTGAAGTCACAGGGGTCTGCAGAGCTGTCTGGTCCTCCTTGTCTCAGCACAGGGACAGTCCTGACCATGTTTGGTGGAGCAATCCCAAGTACTGTGTGACTGGAAAAGCAGTTGGCGGTGAGAGTTTGCAACGTCCTCCTCTGCCTCCCAACATCCTTCCCTCTCTGCTGAGCTGCTGTTGTAGGAAACATGCCATGGATTTGGTGGAGTTGTGGGCTGAGGCGGTGGCTCCTACTCGACCAGATGACAGAGCTGGGGAATAAAAGTGGTTTTTCTGAATGTGGGTCATGGTGGAGCAGCTGCCGTGGTGCAGAGTGGGTGACTGGGGATGCTGTGGCAGAGCAGACCGTGCCGTGGTGCGTGGTATCTGTTTCACCTACAAGCTGTTCCTGCTAGTTGGTGAGGCTTATCTATGGAGCAAACAGCGCCGAGGGTTCTCCTCAGTGCCATAAGATGGTGGTGGGAGCTCTAGGTGTTCATCCCCAGCCCACTGGCTCCTGCTCAGCCGAGTGAGAGGGAGCCTTTGATGTACAGGAGCCGACAGAACTGCTCTCTTTTGGCTTCTCTCTCCCTTCCCGAAATGGCCTGGAGAGTGATATTTGGGTCAGCTGCCTCCAGTGTGTCATTTTCTTTTGACACTCATCCCTCTGAGCGAAGAGGAGGAGCCCGGTGGGGAAATGCTGTGGAGCCGTTGGCTGCAGTGAGTCGGGTGTGTTAAAGGGCTGCTGTGGTTATTCGAAGCGCTGATCACATCAAGGCAGGGCAGTCTCTGATGCCTGACTGGAATGGTGTGGGAGCGAGGAGGGCCTTCCCCAGCCCTGCTGCCACAGAGCTGGAGGGACCCAGGTAAGCACGTGGCAGCTGCAGCCTGGCCAAGGCCGCTGTTCCCCAGCAGGGTGTGTCTGTCTGGGCAAATAGGATTGTTCTTGTCTCGCTGCAGTGCTCGGGATCGTGGTGGGTGGGTGTCTGTCTGGGGTGCTGGGTGGGCCCAGTGCTCCCGTTCCCTGTGTGTGCTCAGGTGGGTTTGCCTCACCTGGTCTCTGCTCATGCCTCTGTGTCCCTGGGTGTGTGCTGGGCCTCCCCACACAGGCAGAGTTTGCAGCAGGACATTCTCCTGCTGTTTCCCTCTGCTCTGCCCAGCCTGGGGAGTACATCCTGAATGGAGCTGAGTCCCTGAGAATCGATGCCAGGTGTGTGCAGGAGCCCCAGCCCTGCTGCATCGGGCTCTTGGTTGAGTTGCTGTTGGTCACTCAGGGCCTGCCTTTTGTCATCCCCCCTTCTGCTTTTTTTCCATCTTTACCCTCTCATTGCCCATATTTGTAAAAATAACCTGGAAGCACAGGTGCAACAGATGATATTTTTGATATTTTAACAACCTATGTTGCTGTGCAGAGCACAGGGGGGGCTACACAGCGGCAGCCCAGGCTGGTGTGGGCACTGGGAGGGGAACGACCTCAACTCACAGGATCACTTGGCTGTGCTTCAAGTCCCTGTAACTTGGCCACTCTGTATTATGTTCATTACAGGAAAAACTGCTTTGCTGCTCTTGCTGTTGTCCCAGACTGGTCTCTGTGGTACCCAGGGAGTGGTGATGGGCACAGAGGGAAACATGGAAAATTCCACTTACACATAAGGAAAGCTCTTGTGACTGTGAGTGTGCCCAATATTACTTTTCATTGCTTGTGGAGCCCCCATCCCTGGAGATATTTAATAGCATCTGGTGTGAGGTCTTCTGTCTCAGAGGTATTTAAAACCTGGCTGGACATGGACCTGCCAACCTGCTCTTGTTGACCCTGTTTTGGGTTGTAAAATAGTTTAAGCTACTGATTATGGGAGTGTTACAGGTTTCTGAGGGTGATGCATGTGGGGACAAGGAACCCAGGGGTGCAGCATCTTCAGAATATCAGTGAGTGACTGCAATCAGTGGAGGGCCCTGTCCCAGAGAAGCTGTCACAGCATCAGACTGGTTGAGTGTTTGGTGTGTTTGACCTTGGAATACTTTGCCAGGTGGTGACACGTCATGTGTGTGAACCAGGGTTTGGAAGCCCTGAGCTGAGGAGCACGTGGTGTCTCCTCTGGTGGGTGTCTGGTCTGGGAGCAGCTCTGAGAGAGGAGAACTCTGTGTTTGGGAGACAGTGCTATCTGTGCCCACAGAAAAGCCTGCAGGGTCCCTGTGGTGTGGCACAACAGGAGGTGACAAAGTCCTGTGCAGGGTGAGGGGTTGGCTTCGATGAGCCTCGTGGGTTCCTTCCAGCTCAGAATGTTCTGTGCTTCTCTGCCAGCTTACACTGCTCTGGCAGAGTTCTGGGCACCTGAACCCACTGGGGCTGCACTCACCCTGTCTGATGGTCATCTCAGCTGGTTGTAAGTATTTTCAGGAATGCCCTCCAGATCTTTGGATTTTAAGGGTACAAATAGCAGGCCCTGTTGTCTGCAGACAGCCTGGGCTGGCAGCTCAAGAGCTCAGGTCTGGTTAAACAGAACAGCAGGGTTGGTTGTGTGTTTCCTTAGGATGGCTTGAGCTTCAGGTTCAAAGTCTTTAAAAAAAGTTTTAAAATTGCCCTTTGCCTACCCTATAATTCTTTGTTTTCGATATCCAGCTGAATGACACAGGAGAAGAATTTTCTTGTGCATGAGCAGCTCCTCCACAGGGATGAAGGAGCTCAGCAGCACCAAGGCCAAGGGCAGGCAGGGCCCTGTGGCTTGTGCTGGGTCTGCCAGCACTGTGTGAGCCCAGCTCATACAGGAGCTGCTCAAACCACCCAGGCTCGGTGGGGTTAAACTGGGCTGGAGAAATGCTGTGGGGTGTGTGAGGCTGGGAGAGGAGAGAGGAGAGAGAAGAGCCGGGTTGGTTCTGAGCTCCTGCAGCTCTTCCCTTGCTGGGTTGTTTCCCATCCACCCACGGGATGTGAAGGAGGGGGCTGTTCCTGCTCCAGGCTCCAGTCCTGGCGCTGTGCTGGTCCCAGGGTTTGGCACAGTGCCACGCTGGTGGCACCGGGGCTGCCCGAGGAGCGAGGCTTTCACTCAGCGCCTGGGACCGCTGGGTGTTCTCCTTTACTCCATTTCCCATCCCCACAGTGCCAGCATCACCCGGGGCTCCTGCTGATACCTGGGATCTGCAGCAGAGGGATGAGGAGCAGCCTCGGGCTCGCTGAGTGTCTCACAGCTCTGCCCTGAGTCCTTGCAGAGGTGCCAGCTCGAAGCTGCTCTGCCAGTCCCTGAGCTGGTTCACCTCATTCCTGCAGTTCAGGAGGGACACGGATTGCTGAGCGTGTGTGAAGGGATTCAGGCTGACACACACCCCACAACAGGTCTCCAAGATCTCACGAGGTAGCAGAGCCTACAGCCCAGCCTCCCTTTTCTGGGGGCCCTGTTGTCACTGTGTGCCTCGAGTCAGGCTCACAGCCTGTCCTGTCCCCGTGGCTGCCCCGGTGCTCCCTGCCCCTCCAGGCTGGAACTGCATGTTCTGGGGCCTGCCCTGCACTCGGTGCCTCCTGCAGCACTGGGGGTGCTGTAGGTGCAGGGAGAGCTGGTTTGGGCCAGCACGAAACACGTCGTGATTCCATTTGAATTTTGTCACTGCGGGGGAGTGTTGCTAAAATTGTCACTTGGCTTCCCATGTTAGCAGTGCCTAGAGGGCACACCGAGGCGACCAGAGGGTCATGTCTGAGCTGCAAATTCCAGTTTATCTCTGAGCTGAATGCTCGGGTGGGTATATGTTGATTTTCAAAGAGACACGTACTTGACATCTTTATTTTTTTGACAGCGCAAGAATCTTATTATATCCCTACCTCTTACCCATATTTTCCTGTTCTATTTATATCCCACATTGGATCTGTGGTCTCAGGATCCAGCGTGGGGTTTTTCAGGCTCGGGGGATTGGTCTGGGGATCAGCAGAGCCTTGTTAGGCTGCCTGGGATTGGAAGGCACCATTCAGAAATGGTTTCCAAATTGACATTGACATTGTGGCTTTTTTCAAACCATTCTCTGCTGTTGCCACGTGAGCCCTGCCAGCTGACAGAGGATTTATTTGAAAGAGCACTGTGTGCTCTCCAAAAAGTCCCAGTCTTTTCCTTCCCAAGTGTTCTATAAGATTAAAAATGAAATCCAGTACAGTTTTCTTGTTCTGTTTCATCTGCATTGCTGAAAATAGGAGGAAAGTTGGTGGTGATTGGACCCACTTCCTTCACAAAGGATAGAAAGGTGCTGGCTGTGAGTTGTCTGATCCCAGGAATATCCCCACATCCTTGCTCTTGTGTCACTTTAGGAGGATGGATGCTGAAACTGCTACTCATGGAATGCAAGTGGCATCAGCACGGTGCTCACCAGGATTTGGGATGTGCTGGTGCTGGGTCTGGCCATGACTCTCTCTGTTCTTGAGCAGTAAAGTCTTAGCTCATTTTCCAGGTTAAAAAAAGAGGAACCCCTCTGCTTCCTCAAAAGTACTTGTAAATCATGTAGTATCTTACTTTTCAATGTAAATGAGATTTGAATGAATAATGCTAATTATTCATCCTAATTCAAATCCTATTTTAATTAGCCTGTGGGCCCAATTTCACTTTCATGCAGCATGAAACCTCTTTTGATGAACTACAGAGTTACCATGCATTTCTTCTTCTTTTTTCTTGCTCAGCACATGTCTTTTTAGACTTCTTAACAAAACAAAACAAATCACTAATAAATTAATCGAATTTCATTTGCATGACCTGCGAGGACATATTTTAAGGGAGAAAAAACTCTTCTGTAAATTATTTCTCCTTAACAACTGCCTCAAGGCTACAGAATCTTTCTCCTGCAGACAAACCTTTCTGAGCAGATGCTGGTGAGCTGTGGAAATGCAGAGACCTGGAAGCTTCAGCTCCCCATTCCTTCTGGGAGCCACCTCCTGGCTGGAATCCTCAGCTCCAGGGAGAGCTCTGAGCCAAAGCCTGTACCTGGTGTGGGCTCAGCCAGGGCAGGGAGTCCCTGGGGAGCTGGGCTGGGACTGGCCGTGGTGGAGAGTCCGTGTGGAGTCCTTCCAGCCAGAGCCACAGGATGCTTTGGGTTGGGAGAGACCTTAAAATTCATCCAGTGCCACCCCTGCCATGGGCAGGGACGCCTCCCACCAGCCCAGGGTGCTCCAAGCCCTGTCCAGCCTGGCCTGGGACACTCCCAGGGCTGGGGCAGCCACAGCTTCTCTGGGCAGGCAGAGCCTCACCACCTTCACCACCTGCGTTCTGATGTCCCATCTAACCCTGCCCTGTCTGTTTAAAAGCACTTTCCCTTACTCTGTCCCTTTACACTGTTCCTTTACATTGTCACTGCAGGCCTTGATGAAATGTCCCATTTTTCTTACAACCTCCATTTATATACTGAAAGGTCACAAGATGATCTCTCTGGAGCCTTCTGCAGGTGGAACAGCCCCTCTTCTCTCACCCTGTCTCCATCACAGAGGGGCTCCAGCCCTTGGAGCATCTTTGTGGCACCCTCTGGACTCCCTCCAGCAGGTCCATGTCTGTCCCATGCTGGGGATTCCAGAGAATCCCCCCTCCCCTGCTGCCCATGCTGTTTGGGATTTCTGGGCACACGTTGCCAGCTCTCATCCAGTTCTTCAGCCTCCAGTATCTCCCAGTCCTTCCCTGCAGGGCTGATCTCCATCCACCCATCCCACCCCCAGTCTGAGCGGTGCTGAGGTTTGTCCCAGCCCAGCTGCAGGACCTGCACTGGGCCTTGTTGGGCCCTCTCCTCCAGGCTGTTGGGATCCCTGGGGGTGCCGCCCCTTCACCCCTCAGCGTGGGCCACCCACGGACACGCTGAGGCTGTTGATGGAACGACAAGAAGTGAGTCCTGGTGTCAGAGAAGCATCACAGAAGAGCTGGGGTTGGAAAGGAACCATGAGGGTCATCCAGTCCTGCACCCTGATCCTCACAGAGCTGCCTCGAGGTGCTGAACCAAACCAGCCCAACACTCCCTGTGCCCTCCTGCTCAGGTGCTTTGGGCTGCAGCCTCCACTCTGTACTGGGATGGAGCCAGGGAGTTCAATTTGTGCTGGGCTGGGCCTGGGCTATGCTGAGATGAGACCAGTCTGTACTGGGAAATGGGCCAGTCTTACAGACACATGGCCCCAGGGTCCAGTCTGTACTGGGAAATGGGCCAGTCTTTACAGACACATGGCCCCAGGGTCCAGTCTGTACTGGGCTGAGGGCCAGTCTGACCTGGAAGTGGATCAGAGCATCCAGTTTGTTGTGGGCTGGGCCCAGGCTGTGCTGAGACAAGATCAGGAGCTGGTTCTGAAGGTGTTTGGGATTTGACAGCTGGGAGTGAGGCTGGTTTTACCACCCAGCTGGTGTGTGTTGTGCTGCCTCCCAGGTGCCTCCATCCCAGCAGGATGGGGACATGACTGGAGCATTTTAAATGTTTAAACTCCTACCCAAACCATGCCATGGGCTGGGAGGGGATGTGGCACACTCGGGGGCTGTTCTCTGCCTGGATGGGAGCAACAGCCATGCTAAACAGCTCCAGAGATTTCCTGCAGGGAATGTCTTCTCCCAGAGCTGATTTCTTTTTTTCCCATGTACCTGGTCCAAATCATTCTTCATTCTCTCTGGCTGTCAGTGCCTGCAAAGCTCCACTTCAGGAGCCAGCTGCTGTCAGAGCAGTGTCCTGGTACTCCTTGTGGATCCTGCCCACTCCAAGGAGCCTCCTGTGCTGGAAGTGCTGGATTGAATTTATGACAAATACAAGGAATGAAAGTCTCTCTCAAATGCACTTTCCGGCATGACTTAAATTAGCTGAAATTGCTGACATTTTGCCTTTCTCAGATGCATGTCAGTGTCCATAGACCTTCCTTTCAAACACTGTAAAATTATTGAGTTAAATGTTGCCAGCACAACAGATGCAGGAGACGGGAGTGTACGTGGGGTGAAGGTTACTGGGATGTGTCTGGGTGCTGCAGCACGTGGTGTGAAGGCTGAACGTGCTTCCCTAACCTTGCCTGATCCTGCAGAACTGGAGGATAGCACCACTTCATTAACTCTGCTTGGAAATTCTTGGTGTTGCACAGCATTTAACTTGGATGGACTGAACCTGGGATAGCAAAGTTCAGTAACTGGTTGTGTTGCTTGAACCAAAATCTTTCCTTAAAGACAAGAAGTTCTTTGCCTGCTGGTGGGTCCTCAAATGTTCGTGCCACAGCTCTACTTGGAACTGGAACTAAATTTAGACTAAGTGACAGTTTCTTGTGGAAGAAACTCTTCAGCAGCTCTGCGGCTCCACAGGCAGGACCTGCTAATTGACAGAGGTCCTGGTCATTAACCGGGGGTCAGATAATGCCAATGGCACTGAGGGCTGGGGGTGACCCCAGCACCATGTCTGTGCAGGCAGGGGCTGTGTGTAGGTCTGGCACTCTGTGCACTGATAGACCTGCTGGAATCCAGGTTGGAAATCCCCCTGGACAAGTCCCAAGACGGCCCAGGTGCCTCATGCCCTCCGTGGCTGAGCAGCGGCCGAGGGATGAGCCCTCCCTGTGTCCCCCCTCACAGCTGGCAGGGAACAGCCCAGCACAGGGGTGTCTCTGCAGGCAGAACACACACAGGAGAAGCTGGCACAGGACACAGAGGGATTTAGTGGGTGACAAGGCAGCAGCTTGTCTAAAAGACAAGGCTCTCTTAGTGAAAGCAGAGCTGGTTTTGAACTCCTCTGCCATTAACTGCTGAGGAATGTGACAGTACCTGAAAATTTAAAGGCTGGTTCCTGCTGTTATTCCCAATTTACATTGGCAGCAGTATTTAATTAATTTCAAATTTACTTAGTAGTTTACTTTCAGAGCCCTAATGTTTTCAGTGAGGGGGAATTAACCCCTTAAACTCCTTTGGATTTTGCCTCTTTTTTAGTTGGTGAATCATCCCATGGCAGCAGGAACATGCCTGTCCTGTTGGCCTCTAAATCCAAGTGGGAAGTGCCAAGCATGGGGATGTCAGAAGCACTGCCCTTGTCCCACTAATGCAGAACTCAGGGTGGCAGAGCTGGCCTTGAGTGTCTCTGAAATGGGGCTGCAGAGCCCCTGCTGCAGGGAGGGACTGCCCTGGGACTGGAGCCTCTGGTCTTCTCTCCTGTTAGAAACGTTACTTCTGCCAAGGGCAGCAGGGTTGTCTGGGAGGAAGAGCTCTGATGGAAACCTTGGCAGCATTGAAGCACCTCTAAGAGCTGATATCGAGCCCAACAAATATAATTTATACATGTCCTTCTTCAGTGCAGGTGTCCTGTCCACCTGAGTCAAGTGATTTTTGTCTTAACTGATAACTTTGATGATGTGTCCTGATCCTGAGCCTTGGTATTGAGATTCAGCCATAATCCTTCCATTTGCCATCCCAGTTAGAGTGGCTGGGACCAGTTTATTGCTGTGTGGGTGTGACCAAAACTGTGTATTCTACACCCTTTGTGTCTTTTCTGATGGACTGGTAATCCTGGATCCTGTGCAGCAGCTGCCCAGGGCACACCTGACCCCTCAGGGTGTTAAAGAACCTTGGGAGGCCTGGGAAGGTTTCTGTCTTCACCCAGTGACTCAGGTGTGATAACTCCCCTCTGGGGAGGCATCAGCACCTTCTCACCCACCCAAGGGGGCATGTCTGCTCATGGGCCATCAGGGACTGGCACAGTGAGCAGCTGCAATGACCCAGACCATCAGAGATGCCTTTTGCTTTGCCCTCAGGGGGCCCACGTGGTGCTCAGCACAGGGGCCAATGAACACTGTCCTTCTGTGCCTCAGGGTGCTGGGTTATACATCTGTCTTTGTGGGTTAAAACCAGGTTTTCTCTGTATCCTTGTATTTATTGTAATCTATTTTAGTAAATTGTAACTCTGGCTTGTCCTGTGTCCTGAGTCAGGCTCGTTTCTCCTGCTGGTTTGCCTTTGAGCCAGCACAGCTCTCTGACTGTCTCCCCCAGGCGCGGTCCCGGTCGCTGCGTGGGGTCTGAGCCCCCCGTGCCCACTCCCTGATGCCTGAGGCACAGCCCAAGGATGCAGCCACAGGAGCCAGGGGCTGTCTCGCCAGCAGGGAGGTAAGATCATCCTCCTGCCCCTGGTTGCAGGTGCCCAGGGTCACATCCATCTCCTTCACTGTGTCACCTTGTCCTTGAGGACCCTCCTCCCCTCCCTGTTAACTGACATCACTCACCTCTCTCTGTTATAAAACCCTGTGGTGCTGGTCCTGAGCCTGTTCACTGAGCGTGGCTTAAGCTGTTGAAGTTTAAGCTCTTCCAGGGCCCTCAGCCTCTCCAGCAATCCATGTTTTCCTGTATCACTGCTCTCATCTCCAGCTCTCAGCCTGCAAACTCATGTCCCATGTGCCCTCTTTGTCAGCAGCCACTTCCCAGCCGAGCCTGGGGAGATCCAGCCTGGCTGCCAGGCCTGGCCTGGGCTCTGCAGGACTGCTGTAATTATGGAACTGATCTTGGGTCTAATGTGGGAATCATTTGTCAAGACCTTTGTTACTTTTGATTCACTTAATGTGGGTTTTTTAATACTTTCCTGTGCTATTTTTTGTTCTCACTGTCATGAAGTGATAAATCAAATGTCCTGCCCAGCCCATCCACATGATGTCCCTGCTTTTGGCTTTTCAGTGAAACATTGAATTCCACCAGAGGGGGATTGCATTTATATCCTTTAGTTCTGCATTGATTGCATCCCCTCACATTTCATTATTTTCCTTGTGAACAACTCTGGTTACATAGAAGAAGTTGAACAGTTCCTAGTTTTCCTCCAGTCTCCTGGAATTTCTCCAGGTTAAGAATAAATCTCTTTTAAGATCGGAGTGCTGAAGATTTGTCCAATTCTGGGTTTGGGATCTTTCACCAAATGTTTTATTGTAAACGTTTCTATTAATAATGTGTGACCACCTGATACCTGACATCCTTAAAGCTCTGAAAGATGTCTCATCCCCTGTGCTGTAACAGCATCCAGCAGCTCCAGGTGGGCCTGGAATGTTGCTGGGTTTTGTTCACTGTGTTGCCAGGAGGGGTTTTCCATGGATGGGTTTTTTCCCTGTTAGGATTGCAAATTTCTCATGGAACCATAGGATGGGTTGGGTTGGGAAGGACATTAAAAGACATCCAGTTCCACCCTTCCTGTCACAGGCAGGGACACCTTCCACTATCACAGGTGTTGCTCCAAGCCCCACCTTGGACACTTCCAGGGATGGAGCCTCTCTGGGCAGCCTGTGCCAGGGCCTGCCCACCCTCCCAGGGCTGGAGCCCCTCTGCTCTGGGCCGGGCTGGGAGAGCTGGGGGGGCTCACCTGGAGCAGAAAAGGCCTCAGGGAGACCTGAGAGCCCCTTCCAGTGCCTAAAGGGGCTCCCCGAGGGCTGGAGAGGGACTGGGGACAAGGGATGGAGGGACAGGACAAGGGGGAATGGCTTCCCACTGCCAGAGGGTTAGATGGGATATTGGGAAGGAATTCCTCCCTGTGAGGGTGGTGACATGCAGAGCCAGCTGTGTCTCTCTCTGGCTGGGGAGTAGCTTTGGGAGCACAGTTTTGTGTGAAATGACACTGAACTGCCACTTTCCTCTCAGCAGAGTCCTGAAAAGCCTGTGGAGGAGACGTAGGATCTTCAGGCAAATTGTGGCAGCTGGATCCCGATAACAGGTGATGTCACAGACAGGGATGGGGAATGGGTGGAAATGTGAGGAGTTTTCAGACTGTCTTGGTTGAGTGTTTGCACTGTTTAGTCTCGAGCTGATAAACTCAGTAAAATTTGGGGGGTTTTGTTTGTTTTTCAGATAAACTCATCTGACCACCATGAGTTGGAGCTTTCTGACCCGCCTGTTAGAGGAGATCCAGAACCACTCCACCTTCGTTGGCAAGATCTGGCTGACGGTGCTGATCGTGTTCCGGATTGTCCTGATTGCCGTGGGAGGAGAGTCCATCTACTACGACGAGCAGAGCAAGTTCGTGTGCAACACGGAGCAGCCGGGCTGTGAGAACGTCTGCTACGACGCCTTCGCGCCGCTGTCCCACGTCCGGTTCTGGGTGTTCCAGATCATCCTGGTGGCCACCCCGTCCGTGCTGTACTTGGGCTACGCCATCCACAAGATCGCGCGGCTGGTGGAGCACGGCGAGCCCGCCCGCAGGGCCCGCAGGAGGAGCCTGCCCGTCCGCTGGAAGCAGCACCGCGGCCTGGAGGAGGCGGAGGGCGACCACGAGGAGGACCCGATGATGTTCCCCGAGGTGGAGGTGGAGAGCGTGCGGGAGAGCAAGGAGAAGCAGAGCCCCGCCAAGGCCAAGCACGACGGCCGGCGGCAGATCCGGGAGGACGGGCTCATGAGGATTTACGTGCTGCAGCTGCTGGCCAGGGCCCTGCTGGAGGTTGGCTTCCTGGTGGGGCAGTATTTCCTGTACGGCTTCCAGGTGAGGCCCATCTTTGTGTGCAGCAGGAAGCCCTGCCCGCACAGGGTCGACTGCTTCATCTCCAGGCCGACCGAGAAGACCATCTTCCTGCTGATAATGTACGGGGTGAGCTGCATGTGCCTGCTCCTGAATGTCTGGGAGATGCTGCACCTGGGCTTCGGCACCATCCGGGACACGCTGAACAGCAAGAGGAAGGAGCTGGTGGACTCTGGCACCTTCAACTACCCGTTCACCTGGAACACGCCGTCGGCGCCGCCGGGGTACAACATCGCGCTGAAGCCGGAGCAGATGCCGTGCACCGAGCTGGCCAACGCCAAGATGGCCTGCAAGCAGAACAAAGCCAACATAGCTCAGGAACAGCAGTACGGCAGCAGCGAAGGCAACATCCCTGCCGACCTGGAAATGCTGCAGAGGGAAATCAAAGTGGCTCAGGACCGCCTGGACCTCGCCATCCAGGCGTACAACAACCAAAACAACCCCGGCAGCTCCAGGGGGAGGAAGTCCAAAGCAGGCTCAAACAAGAGCAGTGCCAGTAGCAAATCAGGAGATGGGAAGAACTCGGTGTGGATTTGACGCTGGCTGAGTTAATATGTTGAGTTTTGTTCTAGTTTATCATACCCAGCAGTCCTGTGAATAATGGCTTCCATTAAGGGAATATTTGTCTCTGCTTATTTTCAGGGATACCGTTGGCTCGTGATTCAGCCCCTGGAAAGGGTTTGTACACTGACTCTAGGACTATAGAACCTCATTCTTTTGTCTTCCAAGTCAGGAGACAAATAGGTATATTTAATTCATTCTCATTGAACGGTTTATGCTGTATGTACAGTATTATAGTACATTTATTATGCACAAGTTTTTTTGTATTTGTACACTGGATCTGATGTTCCACTTTTTATACCGACAAGGACAAGGGAATGGGTAGCCATTAGCATTTTGTTAATTTTATTATTGTTGTCCACAGTTATGTCATTGTTCTTCCTTGTTTTCCAAGTAAAACTTTTTATGAACCTTTTCAATGCTGCGTTTCCGAAGTGCCTTGAATGTGCAGACAGTGGAGTCTCCTCTCTGGGAACTCCTGGGTGGGGAAAGGTTTGGGAATCATCTGTTCATGGTGCTCCTTACTCTGCCCTTTACTAAAATGATGTGCTGCTTGCAAACTGGAATTGTCATCCCATAAGCTCCTGTGTCCCCACATGGAAAAAGGCTTAGAGGAAAAATGTGTGTGTTGGGAGCAGGAGTGCCAGAGGTGGAGGGGGTTCGGACCTCCTGGCTTTGCGTGGCAGGAGGGAAGAGGCACTTCAAACTCCTGCAAAACATTGAAAAAAAATGAGCAGAAATCACTGGATTCAGTAACTCCTTGTGTTTCTGTGATATTGATGGGAAGAGAAGTTTGTGAGGCCTGTTGTGTAACACCCCACTCCCCAAGGGCAGGCAGTGGTACCTTTTGGGGGGGATTCCTGTCCCTCCCAGACTGATCTGGTCAGATGGAGTCACGGCAATTGTGTCTCCCTGGAAGAGCCTCCCTGTCCCAGGAGCCACCACACAGGAGCCGTCTGGGAGAGTTCTCCCGAGCCCCCTGCCAGTATCAGTGATTCTGCCTTATCCCAGAGCCCTGTCCCTCCCGCTCTGTCCAAGGAATTTAGTTCAGGCAGAGCAATATGTATAATGCAGCTTTCTGCTTGAGAGCCCAACCCGACGTGGCATTCCGTGGTCTTGGCATTCGGCTGGAATTTCCAATGAGCAGGAGGGAGTGCAGGACGGTGCCTTTGGCTCTGTCTTCCTGGCAGGGAGCCACGTCTGTCGTGGGGAGACTCTGGTAAATGTCTCTGCTTTCCGTGCTGTTTATAATGGCCCTCACTCCTCTCCCATTTCTGTCAGGTTTTCATGCATTTTAATGTGTTTTGGGGCCTATTTCAAGCAGGACTGTTCTGTTTCAAGGCTACCTCAGTCCTCAGTCCCTTGTCAGAGCTGGGTCAGGACTCAGGGAATCATGGAACCACAGGATGGTGTGGGTGGGAAGGGACCTTAAAGCCCATCCAGTGCCACCCCTGCCATGGGCAGGGACACCTCCCACCAGCCCAGGGTGCTCCAAGCCCTGTCCAGCCTGGCCTGGGACACTCCCAGGGCTGGGGCAGCCACAGCTTCTCTGGGCAGCTGGTGAGGAGTGAGGAGTGAGGCTTTGGAGGGCACAGATAAATCCCTGCTCCATTCCCATCCTCACACCCACAAAGGCTCAACATTAAACTCCCACCAAGGGGTTGGGAGCACATCCTTGCCGTTCCTCTCTGCCCAAGCACTTGTGCTGAGTTAGTTTGGTGTTTCCCTCTGGTTCACCAGACAGGCCAGGCCTGGATCCCAACTATCCCTGAGCAATCTGGAGAGCCTCTGGAGTGCCCAGAGCCAGCCCAGCCCCTGCATGAGCCCCTCTGGAGCTATGGGGACTCTGGGAAAGGAACTCCTGCCCAGCCTTTGGCTCAGCACAAACCCCCCCAGCTGCTCCAGGGAGCTGCAGCCTCTGGATTTCGGGCACAGCAGTGCCAGGGAGGTCTGTAAGGAAGTGTAGGTGGCACAGGATGTACAGAGCAAGTGGGTGTGGGCAAGGACGTGAGGTGGGACTGGCTGTGCAGGTGAGAGGAAATTCATTAACAGTGCTGTAATTAAACAGAGGCCTGGAGAGAATCACAGCGACAGGCAGAGGCTCTGCCAGAGTGAGCTGTGAGTGTGGTGGGGAATCTGGATGGAAAACATGCCTGGAAGTATGAGGAGAGACATTTGGAGCCTGGAGATAAACAGGGCTGGCAGTGCAGTCCACTCATTATCTCAGCACTGGGGTTGTGCTGCTCAGTGTCCCAAACAGGAGATGCTGCTCTTAACCACGTGTGGTGCTTTGGCAACAGCCTTTCACCAGTGAAAACAGGGAAGGTCGTTCCCTCATTGTTCCCTTCCCAGACTGCAGCCATTTCCTTATTAGTGGCTTAAAATAAACCAGGTTCTCACTCACTTCTCCCTGTTGTTTGTGTTATTTCCCAATTAATGATCTGAACCATCACCCACGTGGAGCTTCTGCCCACCCAGTAAATCCCTGTTAGTGAGCTGAGTCTCCAGAATATTCCAATCCCAGCGCTGGATTCGTTCCAAAAATGCCAAGTGATGGAGCTGTTTCTGTTACTGCTTTTTATTTTCGTTTTAATTGTGTGTAAAGTGCACACTTTGTTGGAAGCTGAGCGTGTGTTGTTGGTCGTGGGGTCTGTCACAGCTCCCTGTTCTGGCTGTGGTCGATTCCAGAGCATCAGGCTTGAATTATCCTTTTGAAGAAATGATACCTGCATTGCTTTAAAATGCTCTTGCTTTGGCTTAATGTGAAGGCCATTCTGAAATAAACATCTAGGAGAGACTCTGGGACAGAAAATACTGCATGGAACTTGGATTTGTGGTGACATTCTCTGGGTTTGGAAAAAAAAATCGTATTAAATCCAGTGGATTACTGCAGAATGAGATGGGTTCTTTTTTCCAGCTGTAGGATGTGGGAGGAAGGAGAGGGATATTTAATGATTTGTCTTAGAGCACAATTTAGAATTTTTATACATTTGACCTTGTTTGGTGCAATAAAGAGTCAGCCTGAAACCAGCTGTGCCTTTTGTGTGGGAATTGCTCTGCACGGACCGGAACAGTCGCATTAAAAAAGGGAAAACCCCCAAAGTTTGGGAGTCAGGCCTGGGAAAAGGCGGCGCTTGGGAGAGGAGGGAAATCTGGACGTTTGCCTATGGATGAGCACCCGGCTCTGCGCGGTGACCGGAGCGGGATCGGCTGCCCAGCCCAGCCGCGGCCAAAGCAGCAGCTCCTGACGCGGTGTCTGTCTGGGGCTGGCGCTGAGTGTCCAACCGTTCCCTCGCTGCGTGTCCCCGCTGTCCCCTCGCTGCGTGTCCCCGCTGTCCCCTCGCTGGGTGTCCCCCCGTCCCCTCGTTGTGTGTCCCCCCTGTCCCCTCGCTGCGTGTCCCCGCTGTCCCCTCGCTGTGTCCCCCCCCCGTCCCCTCGCTGCGTGTCCCCGCTGTCCCCTCGCTGTGTCCCCGCTGTCCCCTCGCTGTGTCCCCCCCCCGTCCCCTCGTTGCGTGTCCCCCCTGTCCCCTCGCTGCGTGTCCCCCCGTCCCCTCGCTGCGTGTCCCCGCTGTCCCCTCGCTGTGTCCCCGCTGTCCCCTCGCTGCGTGTCCCCCCGTCCCCTCGCTGTGTCCCCGCTGTCCCCTCGCTGTGTCCCCGCTGTCCCCTCGCTGTGTCCCCGCTGTCCCCTCGGTGCCAGCCTGCCCCGGGCCGGGCAGGAGGGATGGAGCGTGTGCCGTGTGTGGGCGGGGGGAGCGGAGGGAGCAGGTCCGGAGCAATCGCTGTTTGTCCGGAGCGAGGGCAGCTGCCCTGGGACAGGAGGGGCACGGGCACCCAGCACCGGGGACTCTGTGCCTTCACCGCCAGGCACCCGAGCAGCCCAACCACAGCCTGGGACACGGGCATGGAGCAGGGAACAGCCCACATTCCATTGCCAACTCCATGCCCGGGACAGGTAATCCTGGCCTGAGCCACACCAGGGTTCCAGTGCAGGGATAACCAGGATTTGGGCTCCTGGTGCCTTGGCATGGATTAAAGTGCAGGAATAACCAGGGTCTGGGTTCCTGGTGCCTTGGCATGGATTAAAGTGCAGGGATAACCAGGATCTGGGCTCCTGCTGCCCTGGCATGGATTAAAGTGCAGGGATAACCAGGGTCTGGGCTCCTGCTGCCCTGGCATGGATTAAAGTGCAGGGATAACCAGGATCTGGGCTCCTGCTGCCCTGGCATGGATTAAAGTGCAGGGATAAGCAGGATTTGGGCTCCTGCTTCATTGCCACAGGTTCCAGTGCAGGATTCCTGGGCCTGGGCTCCTGCTGCTCCCAGACCTGTACCCCCCTCTGTCCCTGGATGGGTCCACACAGGCAGCCCCAGGCCCAGTTCAGCATCTGCTCTGGCACTTTTAGGCACAGAACCCTTTGTTTAACAAAGAGTTGCCAGCAAGAAGGTCTGAAATGCTTTTAACCTCTGCTGGAAGAGTGGGGATGGTCTCTTGTCCCCGTTTGTGGGCAGAGGACAGGGAAAAGCCAACCTGTGCCTGCTGTGTTTGATCCCGCGCTCCGGAGGGAAGAGCCGGCGGAGGTCAGAGCGGGATCAGTGGGCAGATGTGCAGAGCTGCTGGAGGTGCCCCTGGGTGCCTGTTTGCCCTCCAGCTGCCTCTCCAGGAGGGAGCAGAGCTGCTCCCAGGGGTCCCCTGACACATCTGCCAGCCCCAGGCGGATGCCTTGGGTGCCCCAGGGCCTCTCCCACAGCTCCACACGTCTAGACGTGATCCCAACTGAGCCCTTGTGGTGCCTGCTGAGGCTCCACCTCCTTTCCCTCTGCTGTAGAGTGAGGATAACACGCCTTATTTCACATCGTATCATGCAAGAATGAACGAGATGCTGACTGCAGGGTGATTCTCCCGTTGGAAGCATAGGTTGGGTGTTAAATATTGTCAGCACTAAGTGTTCCTGCCTTTAGCTCCACTACAGTTTTGTAGCAACTACTTGTGTGGAGGCTTGTTACGTTCTTGTAGCTTGATTTGTAAATAATTGAAGATTTCCTGGTCCCAGGCACACACAGCCTGGCAGGTTCCACCCAAAGGAGCTGTTCACTGAGACGTGGTCAGTGCCTGATCCCTGTGAATGGGACATGCTCAGCTTGATGGCTGTGGAACAGCTCCTGAAGGACGGATCCATTTGCAAGAGTTAAATGATGCTGTGCTGTTTGTGCTGGAGCTCAGTGTAATCCACCCTCTGCAGCAGCAGGGGAAGGAGCTCAGGGGCTTCTGCTCCCAGGGAAATTGCCATTCACTTTCTCTGTATCAGAGGAGACTCCAAATACCAGTTCATCGTTGCTCAGAAAATGACATTTGGTTTTCTGCAGCATGACATTATCATTGTTGTGTAAATTCCATGTTGATAGCTGGGGAAAATGCCTTGGAAGGCGGATTTAAAGGCATCTGATCATCTCCTCCAGCCTGGGGAGCCATTTGTGTGCAGTCCAGGTTTTGCTGTCCTCCTCCCTTTTATTTTTTCATTGAACAGGATGTTCTGGTGACTCTTTGGCAGAGGATGTGGACCTGAGGCTGCTGCTTCCTCAGGAGCAGAACCACAGCCCCTGAGGCTGCATCCAAACCCTGAGGTCCCATGTCCCGGGATGTTCCCCTTGGCCCTTCTCCAGCTGCCCGAGCTGTGACTCCTGCCCGAGCTGCCTTGTGGTCTGGATTCCCTCTGGGGGCTGAGGTCTGGCTGAGCAGGAGCAGGAGCAGGAGCAGGAACAGGAACAGGAACAGGAGCAGGAACAGGAGCAGGAGCAGGAGCAGGAAAAGGAGCAGGAGCAGGAGCAGGAGCAGGAGCAGGAGCAGGAGCAGGAACAGGAACAGGAGCAGGAGCAGGAGCAGGAGCAGGAGCAGGAACAGGAGCAGGAGCAGGAGCAGGAGCAGGAGCAGGAGGAGCAGGAACAGGAGGAGCAGGAACAGGAGCAGGAGCAGGAGCAGCAGGAGCAGGAGCAGGAATAGGAGCAGGAGCAGGAACAGGAACAGGAGCAGGAGCAGCAGCAGGAGCAGGAGCAGGAACAGGAGCAGGAGCAGAAGCAGGAGCAGGAGCAGGAGCAGGAGCAGAAGCAGAAGCAGGAGCAGGAGCAGGAGCAGAAGCAGGAGCAGGAACAGGAGCAGGAGCAGAAGCAGGAGCAGGAGCAGAAGCAGGAGCAGGAACAGCAGCAGGATCAGGAGCAGGAACAGCAGCAGGAACAGCAGCAGCAGCAGCAGCAGGAAGAGGAGCAGAACCTGTGATCCCACTGTCCCTCTGGAGGTGGCCCCAGCCCTGTAGAGCCCTGGCACAGGTGTGGGTCAGGCTGAGGGGTGAAATGATGCCCACCTGCGTCCTCTGTGTGTCCTCTGGAATGTGCTTTGTCAGGAGGTTCCTCTTGGAATTCCAAGGGGAGTCTGTCCCAGGCCCTGGTGATGGACAAGATTCCTGCAGTGAGAAAAAAGCCTTGGTGTGGTTTGGTTCTGTTGTGAGTGTCGAAAAGTGGCTCTTCAGCTCGTCTTGCCCTTACATGTTGTGACTGAAGGGAGTTACTTCTGTTTTTTTTTCACTTCTGAGTATTTCTTATCCCTAGAAAATCAGCATTCCAATTTATTAATGTTTGCCAGGCTTTTTATATCTTTTTTCATAAACTTGAAATCACCCGAAAATCCGTGATCAGCAAAGTTTTAAAAAAGCCTGTTCTGTGCAGATAATGGTTCTGGTGCCACACTGATGTGCATGTGAGAAGGGATGGAGGGACAGGACACAGGGAATGGCTTCCCACTGCCAGGGTTAGATGGGATATTGGGAAGGAAATTTTGGCTGGGAGGGTGGGCAGGCCCTGGCACAGGTGCCCAGAGAAGCTGTGGCTGCCCCAGCCCTGGGAGTGTCCCAGGCCAGGTTGGAGCCACCTGGGACAGTGGGAGGTGTCCCTGATGTGCCTCTCAGTGCTCTGGTCTAATTGACCAGGTGGGGATCAGTCAAAGGTTGGTCTCAGAGGCCTTTTCCAGCCTGGATGATTCTGTGAAATGAAGTCCTGGTTTGATCACTGGCTCTGAAATCTGGTTTGTTAACCCCCTGGCCCTCCTTTGCTGACCAGCTGGATGGAGCAGCACAAGGAGGTGGTTGGGTTTTCAACAAAACAGTAACAGGGTGCTCTGCTATGCCCAAATGTGGGCAGTTTGTGTTTATGTGAGTATTATGGTGTCCAGGGAGGGAGGGAAGGGTCCTTGTGAGGAAGGGAGATCCCAGTGAAAGGGTTGCAGCCAGTGTAGGGTGAGGAGAGAGCTCTGTGAAATCCTCTGACCTGGAGGCCACGGAGCCACCACCAACATCCCAGAGAGGAGAGCAGGATCCCGGGAGACCTCAAGCCTAATTCAACCCAATTTAATCAACTGCTTGTTTCTGGTTACAAATTTAAATTCTTAAGGACTGGGAATCAAAACTCGGGAAAATGGGGAAACGGAGCCTTTTCTTTGTCAACTGTCAATTTAACTGAGCAGCCTCTGCCCCCGGCAGGTTCCAGGGGGGCTCGCTGTGCTGCTGGTGGGCACGGGCAGGGGCCGGGGGTCCCTCCGAGCCGTGCCCTGGGCGGTGCTGGGGGAGCCGCTGCCGGGTGACTGCACGAGCAGGGCGAGACGGGCCCTCCGGGGATTCCAGTGAATCCTGGTGACCTGGATTGGAAGTGCCGGAGCTGCCCCGGGGGCCGCTCTGCGGCAGCGCCGGGTTCGGCCGCGGTTAAAGCGGAGCCGCGAACTGGAGCCCCAACGAGGCTGCTCCGCGCCCGGAGTGCCGCGGTCTGGGCGCTGGAAATGACCTGCAGACCACGCAGATCGCTCCTTAAAGGGCGTTGGGGAATCATCTGGTTCAGTCTAGTCCTTTCAGACTCCAGGAATGGGGTTTGCCCCGTTTTCCCGGGATATTCGTTCCCCCCGCGCTGTCCCGGTGGCTGCGCAGCTCAAGTTAAAGGACACCAAAACCTTCAATCACATTTTCGGGCCACTGACCGGTGAAAATCCTCCCCTCCCCTGCTTGTCTGGGCTCTCCCCCACCTCCAGTGCTTTGACCCCGGTCACCCCCCGCGTGTGTCCGGCTGCAGGGGCCCCGCTGCATTCCCACTGGGACCTGCTGTCCCGGGGCCGGGGCTGCTCCTCCCTCTGCTCCTGCTGCTGAGCTGACCCCAGGGCTCGGCTCCTCCTGCCTTTTCCCTTTCCCCCGACACGGAATGTTCGGTGCTGGTGGGGCTGGGGGGACACCCCAGACTTCAGTGCTCCTGGCAAGTCCCTCCCCCTGAACTTGGTAAGCCTCAAAGAATTTTTAGAAGTGATTTTGAGTTTGGCATGAGTCGAGTTTGTGGGCAGCCTTGGGAAGCCTGAGTTTCTGCTCATGTCCTTGTTCTCTGCTGTTGGGGGATTCTCACTAGAAACTGGGTTAGTGGTGGCCCAAACTGGTCGGGGGAAGGTCTCAGCTTTGATATCTTTGTATTTACCTTAAAGCCAAAAGTCCTGGCTTTCCCCTGCGAAAGGCTTTGAACCCCAGTTACACAGGGTGTGTTTACAGGGAGTGTGTTTCCACAGGGCTTTTAATACTTTAGGGGGCCCATGAGGGGATGGGGACAAATTTCTTGGGACAAACTTCTTGGTGGTGCCTGTTCCGACAGGAAAGGGGAGGTGGTTTTACACTGAAGGAGCATCAGTTTGGATTAAATTTAAGAAAGCAATTTTTTATGGTGAGGGTGGGCAGGCCCTGGCACAGGTGCCCAGAGAAGCTGTGCCTGCCCCATCCCTTGGGAGTGTTTAAGGTCGAGTTGGATGGAGCTCTGGTGGGAGGTGTCCCTGCCCATGGCAGAGGGATGGAATGAGATGATCTTTAAGATGGTCTCAATCTCCTCTGATTCTGTGATCACCCCAAAGAGTTCAGCAGCACAACCAGGAGGGAGGAGCCTGGGAGGTGAGTGTGATCACCACGGCCTGTTGTGTTTGCCAAGCTGCCACAAGAATTTACCCAAATTCCTGGGGCCATTTGTTCTAATCAATCCAATTCAGCCTGTCCAGCTCCTCCTGGTCAACCTGGAGCTGGAGCCACCCCCACCATGGATGTGCTATGCTGAGCAGAGCTCTGCAGCTGGATGCTCCGAGCTCTCCTTCCCCCTGTGGCTGTTTTCTGGAGTGACAGCCCCGTGTGAAGCCTTTGGAGCCACTTTCCCCAAACGGCCTCTTTTCTGTGCACGAGTTTGGTTCTTGTTTCCAGCTGGAGCCGAAATAGCAAAATTCCCATCGTGGGCGAGACAGAGCTGGGATCTGCTTCCACCTGAGGTGTGTGTACTCCTCCTGCAGAGTTTCTCCATGGTGACAAAACCATGAATTTCCCTAAAATTTCCGTGTATCAAATAAAAGCCTTGACTTGGAGAGGCACAGTGAGGATTCTTTGGTCCTGCTCCTTCAGAGGCCATGCTGTGTGCTGGTGATTTTGGGGAGAGCCAGAGTGGGATGGGCTCCTCTCCCTCTCCCTCTCCCTCTCCCTCTCCCTCTCCCTCTCCCTCTCCCTCTCCCTCTCCCTCTCCCTCTCCCTCTCCCTCTCCCTCTCCCTCTCCCTCTCCCTCTCCCTCTCCCTCTCCCTCAGTTCAGATTCTTCTTTTATTTGCCTGGAAAACTAGGATGTGGTTGTGAGACTGGTTTTTGGGGTGTTATTTCCTTCCCTTGGGATGTACCCCCATGGAACAGGGATGTACCCCCGTGAAACTGGTATGCACCCCCATGGAACTGGGATGCACCTCCATGGAACTGGGATGCACCCCCATGGGACTGGGATGCACCCCATGGAACTAGGATGGACCCCCATGGGACTGGGATGCACCCCCATGGAACTGGGATGCACCCCCATGGAACTGGGATGCACCCCCATGGAACTAGGATGGACCCCCATGGGACTGGGATGCACCCCCATGGGACTGGGATGCACCCCCATGGGACTGGGATGCACCCCCATGGAACTGGGATGCATCCCCATGGAACTGGGATGGACCCCCATGGGACTGGGATGCACCCCCATGGGACTGGGATGCACCCCCATGGAACTGGGATGCACCCCCATGGAACTGGGATGCATCCCCATGGATCTCTCCCTCCAGGACACATTTGCCCACACCCCACCCAGCAGCCCCGGTGCCTCCCGACCATCTCCCCTGTCCCTCTGCTCCCAAAGGTGCCCCAATCACCCCAGGAGGAGCCTGACCCTCCCCTGCCAGCCCAAACTGTTGCCCATGTGGAACCTCCTCACCCCCCCACGAGCCCACGACCCCTTCCTGGGGAGCCCATGGGGGCTTCTGTCCTTGTGCTCACCCCAAAAGCAGCGCCTGCCTCGTTAGATTAGAGCTGAAACATCACAGCCAGATGGTGGATCAGCAGCCTCAGCAGCCAGAGGAGTGGGAATATTTCAGGTTTGAGGGCTTCCCATTATGCAATAGCACAGACCTGGGTGGGGGTAGTGCTGGGTCCGTGTTTCTTTGGGTTTACTGATAATGAGAGACTTGTTTGGGTTTTTTTTTCCCTTAGGTGAAGGAGCTGGAGCAGCAGGAGGGGCTGAGGGAGCTGGGGGGGCTCAGCCTGGAGAAAAGGAGGCTCAGTGGGGACTTTCTCACTCTCTACAACTCCCTGACAGGAGATTTGTCCCTGACATAGAGCTGGTGGGTCAGGAGAAGGGAAGGAGCTTGAGGCCAGGCAGGAATGCTGGAGCCCCAGCTGTGCCCCACGCCTGGGGCAGAGGGGTGATGGGATGGGGGAGCTGGAAAGGAGCTGCAGCAGTTTGTGATGAAGGGAAGTGGCAGCCTGGGGTGTCAGGTGCCTCTGGGCACTGGACCTGCTGCCTCCTGCAGTTTTTGTGGTCCTGGGGAGTTGGCCAAGGAGCATCTCCCGTGTCCCAGGTCACTGTGGTGACCTCATGACCCCCAGCCCCTGGTACAAGGACCCTGCCCTGTGTGAGTGCTGTGGGTGCTGAGACCCCACGGGGCAGCTGGATAGAGCTGGCCCCACTTTAAATCATGTTTTTTGCCCTCCTGACCCTGAAGACTCTGAATAACTCAAGGTTCAGGAGCAGCCTGTGCATCTGGAATGTTTCTGACTCACTCATCCGTTGGTATCTCAACACCAGCCCAAAATAGCTCCGTGCTGTGGTGCAGGGGGCAAAGCAGCACCAAACCCTTTATGGGGCACCAAGATGCCCCTGCAGCAACAGGCACTTGGTGCCAGGGGCACAGAGACACCCCATTTTCTCCCAGCCCTGCTCTGGCTGGGGAGGGCATTGTGGTGAGGGGGCAGTGATGGGGGCACTGGTGCAGACCCCCAGCCCTGCCAGCCACTCACCTTGTGCTCAGTGCCGTGGCCAGAGGGACCTGCAGAGTCTTCCTCACCCCACACCATCCTCTGTAAGGCCTCAGTCCGTGGGGACAGAGCAGAGGATGGTGGTGATCACTTGAACAACATGGGTCGGACCCTTCCAGAACCAGAGAGAAGCCCCTGCCTCAGGCCACCCGAGGGAGGCAGCCCCCCGGGACCACCCTGGCAGCCCCCTCGAGGTGCTCAGGGCACCCCCAGCACCTCGGACAGGAGCATGGGCTCCATGCTCAGCATCTCCCCGCAGGGTCTTGGATACAGGGTGGTTCCCTGCCATGCATGGGGGCACCAGAACGGGTCCCTTCACGGCTCTGTGGGGTGGGGGCACCCCCATCCCCATGCTGGGGGGCTCCGGGAGGGTTGGTCGCAGCAGGAATTGTCCTGCATCCTGCCCCTTGTCCCCGGTGGGCAGAGAAGGGGTCGGTCCCCGGCAGTGATTGATGCTCGTGTGGTGACCCCCCGAGCACGGAGGATGTGCTGCACTCCCCGCCCGTGCCCGTGTCCCTTCACTCCGTCCTCCCCGAGCGGCGCGGGGGCCGCGGGGACACGCGTGGCCCTGGAGAATCTCGGGGACATCAGAGCATCTCCTGCGGGTCCAGTCCAGGCGCGCATGGGCTGGGGTGGGAGAGCCCTCTCCTGGTCGGTGCGCCGAGCGGTGGCTGTGCCGGGGAGTCCGACTGTGCCAGGGATCCCGACTGTGCCGGGGAGCCCGACTGTGCCGGGGAGTCCGACTGTGCCGGGGAGTCCGACTGTGCCAGGGATCCCGACTGTGCCAGGGAGCCCGACTGTGCCAGGGAGCCCGACTGTGCCGGGGAGTCCGACTGTGCCGGGGAGCTCGACTGTGCCGAGGAGCCCGGCCCACCCCAGCCGAGCACACCTAGGCTGCTTCCACGGGAAGATGCTCCATCGTCGCTGGTCCCCCTGGGACCCGCGGTCGCGTCCCCCTGACCCCCTGTCCCCCTCTGCCAGGGTTTGCTGCCAGGATTCTGCGCAGTGCTCACCCAGATAAGAATGTCCCTGGGAGAGGACAGTGTTCTTGTGCTGAGACAGGGATGGAGCAATGTCCCCGTGGTGGGACAGGGATAGAACAGTGTCCCCGTGGTGGGACAGGGATGGAGCAGTGTCCCCATAGTGAGACAGGGATGGAGCAATGTCCCCGTGGTGGAACAGGGATAGAACAGTGTCCCCATGGTGGGACAGGGATGGAACAGTGTCTCCGTGGTGGGACAGGGATGGAGCAGTGTCCCCGTGGTGGGACAGGGATAGAACAGTGTCCCCGTGGTGGGACAGGAATGGAGCAGTGTCCCCGTGGTGGGACAGGGATAGAATAGTGTCCCCGTGGTGGGACAGGAATGGAGCAGTGTCCCCGTGGTGGGACAGGGATGGAACAGTGTCTCCGTGGTGGGACAGGGATGGAGCAGTGTCTCCGTGGTGGGACAGGGACTGGTGTCCATGATGGGACAGGGATGGAGCAGTGCCCTCGCCCAGGGACTGAGTAACCCTGTGGCAGGACAGGGAGCAGCCCTGTGTCCCCGCAGTGGGACAGGGTCCCGAGCCGGGCAGAAGCTCGGAAGGAGGGAGCTTGGTGGCACTCGCCGTGCGCCATCGTCTCCATACTGGGGGACACACTGGGTGGGACTCCCGATTCAGACGAGGAGATTGTGAGGGATGGACCAGAGTGGAGTGCGGGACACGGGGAGGACATCAGCGGGATGAGCTGGTGGAGACCAAGGACCGCAGCATCCCCGCGGATGAAATCTGGGGCTGCTCCCGCCTGCCCGGCCCGGCCTCCCCTCCGCGCGCGGGTGAGAAGCAAAGTCGGCTCGTTTTCCAAATCTTTATTGTAAATAAATTTCTGCGACATTGCAGGAGGCGGCCGGGGCCGGGGCCGGGGCAGCTCCGGTGGCTCCAGCACGTGCAAAGCGGGGGCGGGGGCGCGGCACGGGCGGCGGGGGCGGCGGAGCCCCCGGCCCAGCCTGGCCCGGCTGCGGGCGGAGCGGAGCGAGGCGGTGCGGGATGGCGGCGGTGCGGGCGGGGGGCACACGGGGGGTCCCCGCCCCGCTGTGCTTGTCCCCGGCCGCGAGACGGGACGGGGCCCGTGGGCTCAGCCTGCGGGGGCTGGGAGGGTTCTGCTCTCTTGGCTCTGGAAGCACCGGGTGTTCCCCCCACGCCACCCTCATCACGGGCCCGCCCGCCCGCCCGCCCTTACAGCGTTAAAATCATTAAGAAAAATCCCGATATTTATATATATATATTGATTGCCCCAAACTCAGTGACAATGGTGGCCTCTTGCTCCGAGCCAGGGGCGTCCCCTCACCGCGGGGAGCAGCCCCGGCCCTGTGGCTGTGACAGCTGTGGGGACACTGCGGTGACAGTGGTAGAGGTGGGGGTTGATCCAGACCCCTCCCGTGCCCACGGTGGCCCCACGTCCCGAGGTCCCCCAGCTCATCACTCATATGTCACACAAGAAGCCACCACAGAAGCCCAGCCTGGGGATGTCCAGCTGCCCCCATTCCGCTGTCACCTCCCACCCTGTCCCCTGTGGTGCCACCCGTGTGTGCTGTGGGTGCCCAGCGGGGCTGTCACACCAGGCTGGGGGTCACTGCATGCCTTGGCTTGGGGACAGACATCCTCAGTCACCCTCTGCCTCCATGGCAAAGGGGCCCAGTGGTGGGCAGGGACACCAGGCAAGGACACACAGAGAGGACACCCCCTCACTGCCATGGGCATGAGGTGTCATCTCTGGCTGTCCCTCTGCTGAGTGTCCCCAGGAGTGTCGCCACACGTACAGACACACACACCGAGTGTCATCAGGGGTATTCCCCCCACCATGCTGAGTGTCACCTGTGGTTGAAGGGACCAGTGTGGCCCCTGGTGCTCTGTGGTGCTGTGGGTTGGGTGGCCCTACAGAGCCACCCCATGCAGGGTGACATGTGCCACGTGCCGTGGGGAGGGGGAACAACCAGCCGGGGTGGGGGGGCGGGTGCCACAAGCCTGCCCTGGGGCTGGGGTGACACATGTCACCTACAGAACAGCCCCATGTGCCACCAGCCCAGGGCTCACCCTGCACCCCAGCCCCTGGAGGGGTGGGGGGGACTGCTGTCAATTGCCCAGCCCCCCAGCCCCAGTGCCACCAGTCTGGGGTTCATCTGCTTGAGCTGGGGAAGTGGCACGGGGACAGCTCCCATGCTAGGGGAAGAGCTGTCACCCATGGGTGACCTTGAGGTCCCACGGCTTGGGGGGCAGATTAGTCATGACATGGGGGGTTAGGGGGGAGTTTTGGGGGATATATCCCACATGGGGGCTGCTGAGCCACTCTGGGGGACGGAGGAGGCACATCTGAGGGTGCAGTCATTGGCACCCAAGGGCCCCAGCCCAGGCATCTGGCGGGGGAGGACACAACTCCCAGGCCCTGCACTGGGAGAGGGGTGCTGGGGTACTGGGGTGCTGCTGGCCTGGTACTGGGCTGTACTGGCCTCATCCTGGGGTCCACGGGGCTGCCTTTTGGAGGCCCTGGGCCCCAGGCTGGAAGATGCTGCTGGGGGGCAGAGGGGGCTGTGGGGCGGGGGCTCCCCGCTCGCCCCGCGGTACATTCATGCCGGTGCCGCCGGCCCGGGGGGCCCGGACATTCGCAGCGGTGCCGTGGGGGCTGCGGGTGGTCCCGGGTGCCCCCCACCGCTCTCCTCCTCGGCCGGACCCTCGGCAGCACCGCCTCATTTAATTGCTGTTAATGAGGCGCTGGGGGGTGGGGCAGAGCGGCCCCGCTCAGGCCCCCCCGGACCTGCAACACAGAAGTGGGGTGTGTTTAGTGGGGGGCTGTGACAGAGGGGTGACACATGGGGGGACACTGAGCTGAAATGAGCCAGCACCGGGGAGGGGGCTGCTGCCAGGCCCCCCCAGCCGCTGTCCCTGTTCAGCCGTGGGGGACAGAGATGGAGACAGCACGGCCGGACACACAGTGACACGGACAGACGGGCCCGGGGGCTCCCACGCCGTCAGGCTGCGGAACGGCGACGGTGACGGTGACGGTGACAGGGACGGTGACGGGACGATGGGGGGGACACGGTTACACTCCCTGCTGCGCCGGGTCGTACCTTCCTCGGCGGATGTTCCTTGGGGGTGGCAGGGGGAGAGGAGAGTAGCATTAGTGCCACCCCCGTGTCGCCATTGTCCCCCACGGCGTGTCCCCCCGCCCCGGTGTCCCTGGTCCCACAGGCAGCAGCAGTGTCCCAGTGCCAGGCAGGAGCACACACAGGGGGCACAACACAGCCC
Source organism: Pithys albifrons albifrons (assembly GCF_047495875.1). Lineage (NCBI taxonomy): Eukaryota > Metazoa > Chordata > Aves > Passeriformes > Thamnophilidae > Pithys > Pithys albifrons. The sequence goes on from NC_092482.1 coordinate 5,861,491, forward strand.
CCACCCCGGCACTCCATGCTGGAGGACAGACACGGCCACGGGGCCAGGGTGACAGTGACACCCGAATGGCACATGCAGGGAGGACAGGCAGGGCCAGGGGGCAGGCAGGGGCTGGGACAAGGGACCAGGCAGGGCCAGGGGACCAGGCAGGGACAAGAGGACCAGAGGCCACACTGCAGGGGATGCCCAGCTGGGGGAACTGGCATTGCCCCAGGAGGGCACAGGCCTGGCCCTGGCACAGTGACAGCAGCAGAGGGGACGAGCCATGCGGTGGCTGCTTACTTAAATCCCCAGCCTGTCCCCCCAAGGACGATGGCAGCCACCAGCACGGCCCCCGCGATGGAGCCGATAATGATATTGGTGCCACTGGGACCTGTGACAGAGGGGACAGGAAGGAGGGGACAGGGTCACACATCAGTGGGAAAGGGACACGGGAACATGGGGACACAGCCCCTGGGATGCCCCAGTGCCATGGGGACTTGAGAAGGGGACAAACCCCGCCATAGGGAACATGTCAGTAGGGAGGACACCAGGACACAGCCCCAGGGCAGTCCCAGTTCCGAGGGGACCTGGGAGGGGGACAAACCCAGCCATAGGGAGACACCTCAGTGGGAAGGGGATGCAGGGACACAGGGACACAGCCCCAGGGACACCCCAGTGCTGTGGGGACCTGGGAGGGGGGGGCAAACCCAGCCCAGCTGCAGCATCTGGGTAGGAGGACACTCTGGACCCCTAGTGTAGCTGGGGGCAGAGTGGGACCGCCAGGCTGTGTGCCATGGGGACAGCAGGGTCACAGGGAGCCCGTTCCCCCTCGCAGGCACACGGACCCTTGTATCGCTCCATCTCTCCCGTCGGCTTCGGTTCCGGGATGGGGTCGTAGACGCTGCAGTCTTTCCCTGTCCACTCCGCCCGGCAGATGCACTTGCCCTCGTTGCTGCAGACCTGCCAAGGGACGGTGTCACCCGCCGTGCCCCCAGCCCGTGACACTCCCAGCCCCCTTCACCCCCGCCGTGCCCCTCACCCCGTGGTCGAAGCAGATCTTCCCGTCCCAGCTGCCGGGGCAGGAGCTGAAGTTAAAGGCGGTGGATGGAAGGCATTTGCGGTCGAGACAGAGCATTCCGGGCCCGCAGGGCGTCCCGTCCTCCACGTAGCTCAGGTCTGAGCCGTCCACCAGCTGCACGTGGCCCCCCCTGCGCCGGGACAGCCAGAGCAGTGACACCGGCACAGCCAGAGTGGTGACACCGGGACAGCCGGAGTGGTGACACTGGCACAGCCAGAGCGGTGACACTGGGACAGCCAGAGCGGTGACACCGGGACAGAGAGAACAGTGACACTGGGACAGAGAGAGCGGTGACACCAGGACAGCCAGAGTGGTGACACCAGGACAGCTGGAGTGGTGACACCGGGACAGCTGGAGCGGTGACACCGGGACAGATAGAGTGGTGACACTGGCACAGCCGGAGTGGTGACACCGGCACAGCCAGAGTGGTGACACCGGCACAGCCAGGGTGGTGACATCGGCACAGATAGAGCGGTGACACCGGCACAGCCAGAGTGGTGACACCGGGACAGCTGGAGTGGTGACACTGGGACAGAGAGAGCGGTGACACCAGGACAGCCAGAGCGGTGACACTGGGACAGCCGGAGTGGTGACACCGGCACAGATAGAGCGGTGACACTGGCACAGCCAGGGCGGTGACACTGGGACAGAGAGAGCGGTGACACTGGCACAGCCGGAGTGGTGACACTGGCACAGCCGGAGTGGTGACACCGGGACAGCCAGGGCGGTGACACGGGCAGCTAGGGCGGTGACAGCGGCACAGCCAGGGTGGTGACACCGGGACCGCCCTGCCCTGGGGCCACCCCTGTCCCTGCGGTGACACCCACCTGCAGTCCACGTAGCGGTTCTGGTGGAAGAAGGTGGTGGTTGCGATCTCCCCGCTCAGCTCCCCCAGCCGCGGCGACCCCGAGATGTTGGCGCAGAGGAGGAAGCCGCAGAGGACGTCCCTGCAAGGCAGCGGTGGGGTCGCCGCGGTGGCAGGTGACACCAGGAGCGGCGCGGGCAGGCGGGGACGGGGGGCACTCACTGCTTGTTGCACTGCAGCCAGCCCGGGCCCTCGCGCCCGCAGTTCCCCCGCTCCGTCCCCTCCACGTTCAGCTTCTCGTAGCAGAAGCGCTCGGCTGAGCCTGGGAGAGAGTGTCACCTGCCTGTCACCCGCCTGTCACCCCCCGTGCCCCTCAGCCCAGGTCGACACTCACCGCGGCCCCACAGCGCGTTGCACTGACGGTCTCGGGTTTTGCAGCGCCCACCGTAGCACCGTCCCTGTGAGAGGGGAGGGGGGTCAGGGGCTGGAGGGGGGTCAGGGGCTGGAGTGGGATCAGGGGCTGGAGGGGGGTCAGGGGCTGGGGAGGGGTCAGGGGCTGGAGGGGAGTCAGGGGCTGGAGGGGAGTCAGAGGCTGGAGGGGGGTCAGGGGCTGGAGGGGGGTCAGGGGCTGGGGAGGGGTTTGCAGGTGTGCATGGCTGTGGAGATGGTGCAGGGACACCAAGCCCCTCACACACGAGGCTGGCCCCAGGGCCACCACCCAGCTCTCGTAGGGCAGAAAGTGGGAGCCACACGTGGGCACAGCCACGGGACAGCAGTGGGGTCACGGGGACCCCTGCTCACACCAAACCCCACACAGACTGGTTTGTGATGAAAGGGACCTTAAAGACCATCCATTCCACCTCCCTGCCATGGGCAGGAACACTTTCCACTAGACCAGGTTGCTCCAAACCCTGTCCAGCCTGGCCTTGGACACTCCCAAAGCGCTTCCAACACGCCCAAGCCCAGATGGTGGAGCCCACAGGACATGCCCAGTTCCATGGCCCTGTCTGGCCACACAGGACTGCACTCACCTGCTCGTTCTCACAGAAGTATCCATCCAGCTTGTGGAGGTTGGGGGGACACTGTGGGGACACAGAGAAGAGGACAGTGATGCCACATGGCCTGACAGTGTGTCCTCCAGTGTCCCTCAGCCCCCCCTTACCTGGCTGGAGTCCCCGGTGCAGCTCTCAGGGATGTCACACTCATTCACAGCCTCCCGGCAGGACACACCCCGTGGCTCATACTGCAGGGGGGATGAAACCAACACATCAGGAGTGGGACGCATCCCCAGATGCGGCCCCCCCGGGGCGCCCCGACTGCCCCCAACTCGCACCTTGCAGCCCTTGCAGCAGAGCCCGTCGCTGCACATGGCGTCGTGGGTCAGCGTGCACTTCTTGCAGCAGTTTCCCCCGCTCCTGGCGCACTCCTGTGGGGACAGCAGCGGGAGGCAGTGCCATCAGCCCCCTGGCAGCCCCGGCAGCGTCCCCAGCGCTGGGAGCAGCCCCCCGGCCCCGCTCACCGCCAGAGAGCCGCAGTCGCACTCCTCGCCCGCCTCCACGAAGCCGTTCCCGCACTCCGGAGGGTCCAGGAGCTGCCGGGACCGCGGAAGGGACATCACACACACATGACAGCTATTTTGGGCACCTCGAGCCAGGTGCTGCCATGAGCCCCCCAAAAAGGGCATCACATCCCCGGGGAACGGCGGCACCCCCAAACCACTGACAAGCGCGAGAGTCCAGCTCTTTGCCCCGCTGGCGACCCCGCGCCCAACATCAGCACCGTTACCTCGGCTGTGGCAGGGGTTGGGGACCCCACAGGTGCCAGGGGGCCCCGGGAGCCACCCCCAGGGCCGGGGGGCCTGTTACCTTCAGGGGTTTGTTGAAGAGGCAGCTGCCGCCGCCGTCCTGCAGAAACTGGTTGTACTCGTCGATGCTGCAGCGGGAGAACTTCCGCGGGAGGTAATACCTGTGGGTTGGGGTCACTGCCACCCCCTGCCCTGCCTGGGGGCACGGCCGGGCACCCAGACCAGGGCGGAACCTTCGGCACTGCCCTCACCGGTGACACAGGGGGTGCAGGGGACGTGGCAGTGCCATCCCGAGCGGGCACCCACCCTGTGTCCTCCATGATACAGCCCAGCCACGAGTCCGGACACCTGCAGTCCCCTGGGAGGAGAGGAGAGGGGCTGGGGGTGCTGGCTGTCCTGTGCCAGCCCGGTGGCACCGCGGTGTGTCCCCACTGTCCCCACTCCCCTGGGGCGGTGGGTACCTGCGGCCGTGCGGTGTTTGTTCCACATCATGCCCACGTTCTGCCCCAGGGTCTGTGCCAGCGTCACCGCCATGGCAGCCACGTTGCCGTACTGCGGGACCGACGGGGTGTCACCGCAGGGACCCCCGTCCCGTCCCCGTCCCCAGCCCGCCCCCGCGGGGGTCTCTCCGCACCCACCTCGTTGACGCCCCCGGCGCGGGCAGGGGAGCAGATGCCGCCCACGAAGGCGGTGCCGCTGCGGCTGCTCTGGAACGTCCGACCCCTGCGAGGAAGAGGATGGTGGGGAGGGGGGGACGCGGCCCTCTGTGCCGGGGGATGACACGTGGCCGTGGTGCTCACGAGAAGAGGTGGACGGTGTCGCTGTGCTCCGCCAGCCCCTCGCGCCGGTACTTCACGAACTCGTTCAGGGTCTCCAGGGAGTCGGGGCCCATCCGGATCCGGTCCTCGGCCGCCCACGTCTCCATGGCCACCAGCACGATGCGGGTGTTGAGCTGCTCCTTGTAGATCTACAGGGACGAGGGGACAGTGCCAGTTACCGGGGACAAACCCCTGGGGACAAATCCCCCAGGAGCTGGGCACACACCCGTCCAGGGACAATTCCCCAGGGACAAACCACCAGTGGGACAAACCTACCAGGTGCCAGAGGAAAAAAATCGTAGGAAAAACACCCTGGGGATAAACTCGCAAGGGACCAACTCAGCAGGTGCTGAGGACCAACCCTCTGGGATAAACCCACCGGGAATGAGGGACAAACCCATCAGCTGCTGGGGACAGTCCCCCTCAAGGACAAACCCCCAGGGACAAACCCACCAGGGACCGGGGATAAGCCCCCTCTCCAGGGATAAACCCACAGGGGACAAATTCCCTGGGAATGAACCTCCCCAGGGACAAACCCACCAGGTGCCAGGGATAAGCCCACCCAGGGACAACCCCCTAGTGACAAACCCCCCTAAGAGACAACCCCCCCGAGAAGCACCCCCAGGGCATCCCCCTCACCATGTCAGCCAGGTTGACCACGGACTTGGCATAGTTGCTGGTGAGAACCACGGACTTGCGGAGCTGCAGGAACTGGGGGGACACCAGGGGTCAGGTTGGGTTGGGGGGGGCACCCCGACCCCCCACACTTCCCACCAGGCCCAGGAACCCCCACGCTCACCAGCTGGTGGTCGTTCACCACGGCCAGCTCGATGTACTTGGTCTCACTGTGCACCGTGTGCTGGGCTCGGCGGACCTGCCGAGGGACCCGCAGCTGAGCCGGCTCGGCGGGGTCTGCCACCCAAACGGGGCTCCTGCCCCCCAGACGGGGCCCCTGACCCCCAAACGGGGCTCCTGACCCCCAAACGGGGCCCCTGACCCCGCCAAGGATGTTTGGGATGCAGGGAGTGGAGAAAGTCACTGGGCGGGCTTGGGATGTGGCCCCTCCAGCATTCCAGTGGGTCCTCTGGGCATCCCAAGCCCAGATAGAACCAGCACCCCACAAACATGATTCCAGCACCCACAGACCAGCCAGGCTGTATCAGCGACCAGCAGGCAGAGACCAGCTGAGGTCAAGCACCCTTGTCCCCTGTCCCCTGGCCTCTGTGCCCTGCCCTGTGTCCCCTGCTGTCCCCACTAACCTGCCGCCGCCGCCGCAGCTTTGGTATCCCACCCGTCACACGCTGGCTCAGCGAAGGGAAGAGGCAGCCTGGAGGGAAGGGACAGACCTGGTGGGACACCAGGACACGCGGCCACCAAGGCCACTGCCACCAGTCCCTGGGGACAAGTGCTGTCTCTGCACGAAGGCTCACCCAGTTGGGGACAGCTGGGGACACGCTGGACGACGTGCGGTCGAAGGCCCTGAAGGGAAATGAGTGTCATGGCCGTGTGTGGAGGGGGGACTGCCCCGTCTCTCTGTCCCCAAGGCTGCCCCCAAGCCTGTAATGCTGCCGTGGGGAGACAGGCAGCCACATAGCTGGTCCCAGTGCCACCACTCACCTGCCCGTGCTCGGTGCCCACCCGGGGCTCGATCAGGTAGGTGGCTCGGCCGTCCGAGAAGACCCCACTGGAAGCAGAGATGGGGGTGTCGGGGTGCAGAGGGTGCAGCCCCCCCCAGCCCCCCTTTTGGCACGGGGGGGTACTCACCGCAGGCCCTGGCAGCTGGAGAGGGCAGCGAAGGAGTGGGGCTGCCCCCGGATCCGGCCCTGGTAGTAGCAGTGCTCCCCCGCGCCCTGCGGAGCGGGGACAGTGCTGAGCACCGGGGTCCCATCCTGCTCGCACCCCCAGGGGCTGCACCCCGGGCTGGGGGCTCTGGGGCTCAGTGCCTGGCACCCTGGGCTCACTCCCACGGCACCGTGGCATCCCCATCACCACCCCTGTGTGAGGAGCATCCTCTGTCACCATGGCAATATCCCATGCACAGGCTGGGCACCCCAGGAGCACCCGGGGCAGGGGGGAAGCTGAGCTGTGGGGGGCCACTCCTGGGTTGCTTCTTTACAAACGTGCCACCGCGACCCCAGCGCTGGCACGGCACAGCATGGCATGGTCTGGCACGGCATGGCATGGTGTAGCACAGCATGGCACGGCACGGCACGGTGTGGCACGCAGCTTACCGTGCTGTGGCTGCCGTTGCTGCCCGCGCCGACGTGTCGCTCCACGTAGTGGGAGGCGAGGAGGTGGCTGCCGGGAGTAGGTGGGGGGTGAGAGGCCATGGGGTGGGGAGGAAGAGGAGGAGGAAGAAGGAGACCACAGCAGCCATCCATGCACACAACATCACCTCAGTGTGGGAGACCACCCACTCAGTATGGGAGACCACCATAACCACACATATACATGGACTCACCCCAGCGTGGGACCCCCCGGTTTGGGAGGGTGCCCCCACCCCATGGACCCCTCTCCCCTGGGCTCAGCCCCCAGCACTGAAGCTGGGACAGCTTTGCAAACCCCCCATCTCTGAGCACCCGCAGCTCCTCCACTCCCTCCCTCCTGCTGGGGGGCAGCAGCAGCCCCACGGCGGGTGCCCCCCGCCCATCGGGACCTCCCGGGTCACTCACTGGTTCAGCCGGAGGTCGAGGGTGAAGGCGGAGCCGAAGGCGTGCACCACGAAGCTCACCTGCGCCAGGTGCAGCCCCTGCGGGAGAGCCAGGGCCGTCAGCACCCCCAACTAATGACTAAAATAGCAATTAGACCCCCAACCCAAATACGCAGACTGTAAAGCTGCACTTTTAAGCCTCAAAAATTCAGCATAAAGGAAATCACTGGGATTTTTCCTCAAACCCATCACCCTCCCTGTGGTACCGGCTGGGCACCCGGGCTCCATCGTTCCCTCCCCAGGTGTCCCGGTGGGGTGGGGGTGCTGGAGGGTGCCCTCGGCGCTGGGCTCGGCCCGGCCGCGGCAGCCGAGCCGGCGCTTCCCCCACCCTGCGGCGCCCGGCACTCCTGACCTAATTCCAGCCGCCGGCAGCGGGCGATGGAGCGGGAGCGGCAGCGGGAACCGAGCGCTGCGGCGCGGCCTGAGACCCCCCAGAAGCACCGGGCGGGACCCATCCCCAGCAGCGGGTCCCTGCCGATCTCCGGCGCTCCACACAGGGAAAAGCCAAACTCGCCCTAGGATGTCCTGTCCCTTCCCTGGGAACCCCGCACAGCTCGGGATGGGGACACAGGGAGGAGGACCCGTTTGTCGCCACGGGGGGATGTCCCGGCCCGGGAGCGCATCCCCCGGGTCAGGCAGCGCGGCCGAAGAGGGTCAGCAGGGCTCTGCCGCCGGGACCCGGCCCGAGCTCCCCGGATCCCGGCGCTCCATCCCCGCGTGACTCTCTGGTTTAACACCGCCCTGGAGCTTCGCCAGCGCGGCGCTGCCGGCGCTTCCCGGCGTCCGGCGGTTTCACTCGACGCCGGGTGTAAACCACCTTTGCGGCGAGTGCAGCTCATCAGTCCCCGTTATCCGGCGCGGGCGGGGATCGATGGGCGCCGGCCTGGGCGGCTGCCAGAGCCCCAACCCCCTGTGCCCGATGTGGCGCTCCCTGAAACGCTGGGAGAACCAGCTGGGGGCGGGGGGGGCATGGGGAGCAGCACTGGATGGGACAGGGGGGGCTGCCCCCTCACGGCCAGGATCCCTGATCCATCCCCACCGGAGCCGCGAACTCGTTCGTTATCCCATGGGAGCCCTGCCCGCCACCTGCCCGTTCCCGTTCCACCTCTCCCAACGCCCGGGCGCTGCCAGTACCCGACTTAATGGGATTTCGAGGCACAATTCAGTGTTCCTCTGAAGTGGATGGCAGTGGAATGGTCCCTGGAGGGACGCGGGCTCCAGTTTGGAATGCCGGTGCCCACACATGTGCTGGGGGACAGCTGGGCCAGCGCCGGTGGCTGCCTGGGGACCTGCCACCCACCAGGGACCCCGGACAGGGAGCGGCTCGAGGGCTGTGGTTTACTCACGGGTCCTCCTCCTCCTCTTCCTCCTCCTCTTCCTCCAGGCTCATTCCGCACCCTGGTGTCCAGCTGATGCTTCGCAACTTCTCCTCCTCCCGAGCTCTGCCCCACCAGCCTGCTGGGGTGGGTGATCTGGGAGACCACCCGCCCGTCCTGCCATCCGGCCCGCGGGAGCCTCCGCGGCACCGGCCCGGCCTGCGCGGCGGGACCTGCGGGACAAGGGACGGCGGGCGGTGACCCTGGCGGGGCTGGGACACACAGGGTGGGGACGTGGGGGGGCTGGGGATGAAGTGGGGTGGGGACAAGTAGGGCTGGGGACACAGGGGGATGGGTACAAGGAGGGACAGGGACATGGGGGGATGGGGACACAGGGGGATGAGGACGGGAAGGGGAAGGACGGGATGAAACACAGAGAGATGGAGTTGGGGCACACGCTCAGGGGATGGCCCAAGTGTGGCACTGCATCCCGAAGGGGACACCCGTGTCCTGGATGGGATCCCCGGGGAATGTGGAGGGTGGGTGGACAGCTGGGAGACATCGGGGGCGCTGGTGTGTCCAGGAGGGGACACCCAGGGAGCACGGGCTGGGGGGTGCCCAGGGGTTGGGGGGGACCAGTATGGGAACACATCTCGGGGCGGGGGAAGCTCAGGGGGCCTCAGATGCAGTGGCAGATCCTGGAGGGGACAACCGGAAGACACGGGGGGCTGATAAAATGATGGATCCCAGAGGGGACAACCAGGGGACAGGGAGGACTCAGAAATGCCATCACACCTGGAGGAAAGGCTGGAGGAGGGGTCAGCATATCCTGGAGGGAACATCCAGGGAAAATGGGGGATCGGAATGGGGACACATCTGGGAGGAGACACCCAGGGGACAATGAGGGCAGGGAAGGGGACACCACACAGTGGGAGATGGAAGACTGGTAGGGGGACACCCCCCCAGAGGGGACACGGAGGGGACAGCAGGACTGGTGCAGGGACATCTTTGGAGGGGACACGGGGTGGGGGGGATCGCTATAGGGACATATCGCAAAGGGACATGGAGAGCTGCTATGAGGACATCTTTGGGGACACTCAGGGGACGGAGGAGCAGAGATGGGGACACATCATGGAGGGGACATGAGGGGCAGCTATGGGGCCACCTCCGGAGAGGGGACATGGGGGGCCGCTGAGAGGACAGAAATGTGGGGGGCGCGGGGATGGAGCAGGTGCGGCGCCGGGGGGAATCGCGGGGCTGGGGGGCAGGAGCGGGGCCGGGACTGGGGGCAGGTGCAGCACTGGGGGGCAGGTGCGGGGCCAGGGGCAGGTGTGGGGCCGGGACTGCGGGCAGGTGCGGGGCCAGGACTGGGGGCAGGTGCGGGGCCGGGACTGGGGGCAGGTGCGGGGCCAGGGGCAGGTGGGGAGCCGGGACTGGGGGCAGGTGCGGGGCCAGTGCCGGTGCGGGGGGGGTCGCGGGCCCGGCCCCTCCCGGGGCTCTGCGGGGCGGCGCTGCGGAAAAATGTGTCGATGCAGCGAAAAAGCCGCAGCGGCGGCGGCGGCGGCGGGGCCGGGAGCGGAGCGGGGCGATGCGGGGCCGGTTCCGGGGGCGATGCGAGCGCGGGTGCGGGTGCGGGTCCGGACCTACCTGCCCGCGGGGCGAGCGAGAGCAGCGCGGCCAGCAGCCAGCCCCGCAGCGGGCTCATGGCTCCCTCATGCTCCACAAGCGGCCGCGCCGGGCCCGCCGCGCCGGGGACCGTCACCGTCCCGTCCGGCCCCCCCGCCCCGGGCCGGGCCGGCAGCGCCGCCCCCGCCCCGCCCGCCCGCGGCCCCGGGCCCGCCGGACCGGACCGGCACCGGCACCGGCAGAGCCGGCAGCGGCACCGGCAGCGCCGCCCCGGGCCCGCCCCGCCCCGCCCGGCCCCGCCGCCCCCGGTACCGGCCCCTTCCCCCCTTCCCCGCCCCGGCTGCCGCAGCGCCGCTGGCACCCGCGGCACTGCAGCACCGGAGCCCCGACCGGCATCACCCCCCCATATGGTACCGGAGCCCCGGCCGGCATCACCCCCCGGGACAGCATCACTCCCCCCGGCTGGTACCAGACCCCCCGGCCAGCACTGGGTACCCCCCACCCTGGCCGGAATTCGAGTGGGCCAGCCAGTGCCAGACCCCCCGACCGTATCAGTGTCCTCCCCCATCCCAGACAGTACAGGGGAACCAGGACTGGACCCCCCGAGGTCTGGACCCCCCAGGCCAAAAGCAGACTGTTCCCAGGCATTACTGCTTCCCTACCCCCCCACCCCCCCAGGGCAGTACTGCCCCCCACCCACACACCAGTGCCAGCCTCTCCACCTGTACCAACCCCCTCCACATCCCTCCCAGGCTCCCCAGCCAGCACACAGTCCCCAGCTGGAACTGGAACCCCCCAGCCTGTACAGAGCCACCCTCACTGGGACCGAGTCCCCAGAGCCACTCCAGACAGGACTGGAGCTGGTTCCAGGCTCCCAACCAGTTCCAGGGCCCGTGGCCATTATCAGAGCCCCCTACCCAATCCCAGCTGGGGTTGAGCCCCTGTCAGGTCCCTGGTCCAGAGCAGGTGTTGGCTGTGGGAGCCCAGCTCTGGATGGAGCCAAGGGGGGTTTCAGGGGCTGGTACTCAAACCAGGAGGGGAGTTCTGGACTCAGTGAGGGGCCAATGGCACTCAGGGGTGCTGTGGTGTCCTCACCCTCAGGAAGGCCCCAGGACAAGAACCCCTCACAGGTTGCTCTGATTTCAGGGGATGCTGCAAGGCTGAATTTCTCCCCTGGGGATAATGGTGCAATTTTTGGACAGACAAGCCCAAATAACTCCTGTTTATTGCAGCTTGGGGGAGGGGAGATGCAGCACCGTGGAGGGTGACATCCCATGGGGGGAAGGTGGCACAGCCCCAGGCACCCCCAGGAGAGGCTGTCCTGTGGCTCTGAGCCCCAGGTGGTGGGGACTCCAACCAGCACAGGGGGACTCATCCCTCGGGGCTGGTCACAGGACAGAGACCTGGAGACCATAACCCCAGCTCTTCCTCCCAGGGGTGCCCAGAGCCACGCCTGGGTGGATGCTGTGGCTCCCCATGGAGCGTGCTGGACAGTCCCTGCCCGTGCCTGACCAGGGACACAGGGCATGGCCAAGCCACCAGAGCAGGGGATGCAGGCACTGCAGTGGCCCCAGCTCAGCCCAGAGGGCCAGGAAAGTCCCTGGATCCCCCCCAAAAGACCAAGTTGAGGGTCATGAACCCCCGCTTCACATCACCCACTCTCCTCCAGGACAACTCGTCCCCCATCTAGAGCCTTTTGGCACATTTTGTGTTACGCCTGCAGCAAGTCCCTCCTGTGCCCCTGGGATCAGGTTGACTCCAGCCCTGCTCCAGGTGCAGTCAGCACTGGGGGCTCGAGCATTGCCCAGGGGCATCCTCACACCCCCTCCCCTGCCAGCACTTCCCACAGTGACTCCAGGGTCTGCCAGCCCCCAAGCCCACAGGGCTCCAGAGAGCCACGCCAGTGTGTGACCCCTCCCTATGGACCCTCCTCTTTTCCAAGCACCTGCTGCCCTGTGCCTGCATCCTTCTCACCCCAGGGCTCCCATACTTGCCGGTGACAAACCTTTGGGTGTCCAGTGGCAGCTCTGCAGCCCAAACCCATCCATGGATGGACAGACCCATCTGGCTTTGTCTGGCCAGGATGCTTGTGGGGTGTTTTCTGCAGTGTTGTGGCATGAGGGTGACAGAGGCCCCTCCTGCCCATGCCCAGAGCCCACCAGGACACCCTCGATGCCAGTCCTGGTCTGGTTTTCACTTTTGGGCAGATGTGGGGGGCAGAAGCATGTAGGGTTGTGAGAGAAGGCAGGACAGGGCAGGGAGCAGGGAGGGGGTCAAGCCCTCCTCTCCCTCCTGAGCTCTGCAGCTCAGCCTGTTCCCATCAGCACTGGCAGAGCTTTAACGACCCCAAGCCTGAAGCAGCCTGGGATGGAAGGGGGCAGGTTCATCTCAGCCTGGTTTTTAGGTCACATTCAGCCTGGATCAGCCCCACACCTCCCTCCAAGATGGCATGGGGCAGGCAGAGCTTCAAAGCTGGGACTTGATACCCTTGGGCCTTTCCAACCCAAACTGTTCCAGGATTCTGTATCTCCAGGCAGAACAACTGACCCAAGGGGCCCCTGAAGCAGCTGCTACAGTCCCCGAGCCCAGGGACCCCTACAACATGTCACTGGCCAGTGTCAGGAGGGGGCAGGCTTGGTGAAAGGACAACCCCTGTCACCCCCTTGCTGATCTCCCAGGGCCCAGGAATGCTGCTGTGTGGCATCCCAGTCTCCACAGGGGACAACTTGGAACTCTGGTCACAGGGCCCCTGGAGGGGCCATTCCTGGTCAACCAGGGCACACTCTTCCCTGTCTGAGTGGCACAGACTGGACACTCCCTCCAGGAGGCCGAGCAAACCAGGGTCTTGGCTGGTTGGTGTTCCAAGCCCCTCTTTACCACTGTCCCAGGAACTGGGACAGCCAGTGGCCACAGCAGAGCCCTGTGCTGGGCAGGGTTCAGCTGCTGCATGAGCTTTGATCAGCACTTTGTTACCTGTGCAGGGGCTTCAGCAGGGAAAGAACCAGAGTTTGGCTGCTGCACTGGAGAAGGATTTAGCTCAGGAGGAAGTCTTGTGTCTCCGCAGACTCTTGCTCCCTGCAGAACTACCTGATGCCAGTGCTCAGGGCTTCCCTTCCAGCCTTGAGTGAAGGAGGGTTGGTTGTTCCTCACTCAAGGACTGAACATCTCCAAGGACAGACAGACCCTACTCCTCTGGGTGCTGGCCCAGGGCTGTTCCACCCTCCTGGGCAGTGAGCCTTTCCTTTTCCCAACCTGCACATGTGTCCCCAGCTTGGGACACATGGCAACTCAGAAGGGTTGGCTCCACACTTCTTGGAACTGCCCTTCAAGAAGCCACAGGCTGCTTTTAGACACCCCAGAACCTCCTCTTGGCCAGCCCAGCCTTGACCTCCTTTTCCTCACGCCCAGAAGTCAACAGGCTCCTACCAACTGCTCCCCAGTTTCTCCACATCCCTCCTTACTGGGGCCCACCCATGCACTGTGTACAATAGCTTCCCACAGCCTGCTGACCACATTCCTCCAGTAAACCACATGTGGGGTGATGTTCTGTGGTTGGAGACACCACTGCCCCATGTTCAGCCTGGTGCCCACCAACAGACCCCCTCCAGCAAGGCTTCTCTCCATCCAGAAGCTTCACAGAATTTGGCTGTGCTTTGGCCACCAGACATTCTACCCAGTGTAGGATCTCACCTTCCATTTTATTACAAAGTTTAAAAGTTTGCTAAAAAAGTCCAGACAACATAGTGTCAGTTAAAAACATCTGTAAGTACTCAAACACCCAAACCACGTGAAGAGCAGAAAATCTCATGCCTAACATGACTTTCCCATCCCAAGTCTTGGCACCTCTGAGGACTGGCTGAGAGGAAGAACAGGCAGAGAGCACATTCCTGCTGAAGAGGGACTTCCAGAGGGACCACTGTGTCAGCAGCTGTGAGGAGCTGGAGGAAGCTGCTGGCTCTAAACATGTCCAGAAGAGAGGAGGGAAGATTTCAGTCCTGAAGAGAGCCAAGGACAGTGAAGACACTGCATTCCCCTCGATTCCCAACAGGAGAAGGAAGTGTCCAGGCTGCCAGTGGTGTCCACTTCACACTGATGGTCCTCACTCCAGCTCTGGGATGTGCCTCCTAGTCCTGACACAGAGGGTGGCTCAGTAAATCCCTTTCCAGCCCCTTCTCAGCTCCCACCGTGGGTCCAGAGAGCTGCCAGGCAGTGGTTTTAGCTCGTCCAGCTTCCAAAAGATGTCTCAAACAGGGGGAAAGAGGCTGCCCTGGTGTCGGTGCAGCAGGTCCGGCAGTTCCCGTCGCCCCGCACGGCCCAGCCCGGTTCCGGCTCCTGCCTGAGCACGGAGCAGAGCTGGGACTCGTACCCACTGTCCCTCACACTGCCGTGTGTCCTCTGCAGCAGGTCCCTGTCCACGGCCACAGCGCTGCTGCCCCGCACACCCGTCAGCAGCGGCAGCAGCGGCACGTCCCAGTCTGACTCGGAGGAGCTCCCGCTGAAGCCGTGAGCAGCCCGTGTGCTCTGTGCAGGAGGGGGGAGCAGCCCAGGGCACGCTGCCCACGCTCTGCTGTGCCCGGGGAGCTCAGCAGCTCCAGGGGCTGCTTCATCTGCTGCCCTGACACAGAGCGAGCAGCAACATCTGGCCTCAGCCGCGGGCGGTGTGGGAGAGGGCAGGCGGCCAGCGGGACAGCTGCTCCTGCTGCCCACTGTGCCCTCCAGCTCGCTCTCATTCCCGAGGGTGGCACCGTCCCCTCCGAGCTGCTTCCCTTGGGAGCTGGCACTGACAGCGCTGGCTGCAGCAGTGTGGGCAGGACCCACAGCTGCCGGGGATCCCGGCCGGGCTGCAGGGCCCCCGGGGCTCCCACACAGACACACATCCAAACCCGGGCAGCCACAAGGCCTGCAGAGCTCAGTGTGCAGGGGCAGGCTGCCAGCCTCTGTCACACCAGGCAGGCCTGGCTCAGACATGTGCCCTGCACCCTGTGGCCCCAGCCCACCACCCACCGAGTCCATCCGCTCCCTCTGCTCCAGCCTGGGCCTCTTTGCCACCTGGGAGCTGTGGCAGGAGGACAGCTGGCGCTTCCTGGAGGCAGGACGTGCCTCTGGGGGGTGGCCCCCAGACCCAGGCACTTGCTGTTCCTGAGGTTCAGATGAAGGAGCAATTGCCAGTGTGGCAGGAGCGGGTGCTGGACCATGCCCACGGACCAGGTCAGGGGTCAAGCCCAAACCTGCATCCCCCAGCCCAACCTCCTCTGAGGTGCCACGGGCAGCACAGGCCCCTCCTCTGAGCCCTGCTCCCCCAGGCAGCCCCATGGAGCCATGCTCTGACAGCCCCTCTCTTCCTCTGGGATCTCTGCCCCCGTCCCTGGGCAGGCAGGGGGAACACTGCTTGGTCTTCAGGCTGTGATCTGGCTCCACATCCATTACCAGTTCCACAGCACCCTGCTCAGGCTGCTCCTTTTCCTTTCCCAACTCTTTCAGCATCTCCACTCCTCCAGTACGATGTGCTTGAGGCACTAAAGGTTCATCAGCCAGGCAGGACCTCGGCATCCTGAGAAGAACCATCAGTTAATGCTCATCCAGGTATAGCAACACCCTCCCCCAGTGAGCTGAGGCCTCTCCTGCAGCACAGGATGTTTGCAGCCCTTGCTCAGGAGCAGGTGAGGAATTCCAGCCTGGTAGGGCTCAGCAGTGACACTGCTGCTGGCAGGGCAGATGGGCAGCACGAGGGATCTGAGCCTCCTCTCAGCCCAGGGCCTGGGCACAGGGGTGCTCCAGAGCAGTCGGGTTTGTGTCAGACATGGGGACAGAAGAGCTGGGCTCAGCTCACTTTTCTAGTTTAAAAGGCACTAGGACTCCATGAGAAGTTCCCTGAAGCAGAAAACTCATGGAAATGCAGGAACATCTCCCATGACTTGTCTAAGCTTTGCCTGGCAGGTGCCAGGTTGGTCCTGCTGCACTTTCTGCTCCTGCTGCCGTTCCCTGGCACAGGAATGTTCCACAGCAGCAGAGCAACCCAGGCCCCGTTCCCAAGGGTATGCCATGCAGCAACCTGCTGCCTTTGGGCTCCAGGAGTTACCAGATCCCCAGACTCACCTGTGTGGCCACGGCACAAAGCTGTTGGTGAGCTGTGAGATGACACGATCCACAGGGACGTACTGCGAGTCGTCCTGGGCAAAGCGCTGGTGCTGAGGGCTCTGCAGGTGCTGGAAGGTGGCACAGGCCCTTTAGCAACACTTAAACTCTCCCAGGAGGGACATTTGCAGGAACAGGCACTTCCCACAGCCTGACAGACCACAGGGCAAATGGACAGAGCTGCTGTTTGGGAACCGCTGGCCACACTGTGCCCCGTGGCTGCTCCTGTTCCCAGACAGGGACTGAGGAGGCTGTGTCCTTATCCAACAGCAGCCCACAGCCTCCCCCAGCAGCAGGGAAAACACAGACTCCAACACCATTGTCTGCCAATAAAGGCTGGGCTCTGAACGTCACACTATTTTTTGGCACCTTCCAGGAGATAAAAAACTGTTTTTTTACCTTTTAAATCCACCTGTGCCCCATGACTGCCACGGAACAGGCCCCTCATCTTATGGATCAGGTAACAGGATGATCTTTGAGGCTCCCCCAGCCTAAGAGATGAGCATGACATGCTCCAATCTTCAAACCCACTGTGTGCCCAGACCAGGTCAGAGCACAGAAACATCCTGTTCCCACCTACAAAGGGAGATCCTACTGGATACCACAAAGGATACAACAGTTCCTTCTGAAGGACTTCACAGTGCTAATGAGCATTACATGATTAGCAAAAGGCACTGAGTGAGCCCCATAACTTTTGCAAGGAATCCCAGGGGAAACCTTTACCTTCTGCAGCGTCTCGAAGGTCTCTTGGCAGCACTCACAGAAGCCCCTCCTTTTCTTGGGCACAGTGACAGGTGTGGAGCGCGGGCTCTTCCCTCCATCGCTGCGCAGGGCACAGCCCTCTGCCCCCCTGGCAGGGACAGCAGAGGGGTCACCCTCACCTGGCAGCACCAGCTGGGGCTGTGCTGCCCTTGAGCCCAGGACAGGGCTCCTTGTGCCCACATCCAAAAGGCAGGTGGCTCCCAGATCCCAGGAACCAGCAATGAGAGCAGGAGAGTTGGGCTAAAAACTTGCACAGAAGGAGCTACAGCCTACCTGGCTTGGCAGGAATTGGAGAGGCTCTTCAGAGGCTCAAATGGGCTGGACCTTTTGGGAGCCAGGAAGTTCAGGTTGGGAAAGCTTTGGAACTGGTGGTGGAAGGGCCGGAATCGCCTGAAAGCAGCAGGTCAGGACATCAGACTCGTGGCAGTGGTGGCCTGGCTGCAGAGCTGCCCCTCCCACAGAGGGCCTTGAGGTGCCACCTCATTCATGAAGAGATACTGCCCATCGGTTCCCTCTGGCTGTGCCAGAACTCCCATTTTGCACTGGAAGTGTTAAACCCGATTCCCAGTAACAGCCCTGATGGGGCATGTTTGGGGCAGAGTGCAGGTTGGCCTGCTCAGCCAAACCCCACCTTTTCCCCAGGGCACAGCAGTGCAGCATGTCCAGCTACAGCAGCACGGGATGCTTTGGGTTCCCAGGCCACATCTCTTCTCACATTCCATTGCATGCAGCACATAAACCTCTTTGACTCAGAGCTGCCTTAAGTGGTGCCTGCAGGATAATTAATTGGCCCTGTGGACACCGTTAGAGTTACAGAGTTGTCAGAAACACCACAGGATCAGCTCCCCTGTGCCCAGGGTTGTAATCAAGTTACAGGCCCTGACCTTCTGTGCTTCAATCTCCTTCCTCCCTGCACAGGGCTCGAGTGGATTAAGTGACCTGACAAGGATCACACACAGAACCCGAGCAAGGAAGGAAACTGTTGTCAGGTCTCGTTTAACACCTTTTTTCCCCTGACACACGAGCCACCTGGATTGTTTCTCTAAACTCCACCTGCCTCTCTCTAGGAGGGGGTCAGCTTCCCAGTGTGGAACAGGGTCTGCAAGGAAGCCACGCTCTGTCTCGTGGGCAGAACAGTCACTGGGAAGGAAAACAAGTGAAGGATTCTCTCCCTGGGAGACCTCAAGGTTTTAAGGGATGTTATTTAGAAAGTTCTCATTTACCTGCTCTGGTCTTCAACCTTCAGAAAAGGGGGCTTCAATTTTCCTGCCAGAGAGAAAACATGGTGAGAAGTTTTCCTGGCCAAATTCCCTACTCAGTCACTCATTCCCAACAGAACTGGGCTACAGAGCTGAGCTCATCAGAACTACTGGTGAATATCAAGTGATGGCTGAGCACAGCCAAAGCAGCTCTTTGGGTGACCTTCAAGAGCCCTCACCCCAGAGTGTGCAGAGAGGGGACCAAACCCCAAGGCAGCACAACCTTGGGACATTTCTAGCCTCGGGAAAGCAACCAGCCAACCCCTCACATCCTTCATGCCTCCTCAGTCTCAGACACTGGCCCAATCCCAAGCCTTCTGACTTGAGCCCCGAGAACTGTCACATCCTCACCATGACAAGGGAAGAGGTCACAAGAAACAAATTGCAGCAGCAGTTGCACCAGCTCAGAGCTCTGTATCCACCTTCCCTCACCTTTTCCTCCACTCACCCTGATGAAAGAGCCTGGAGTTCAGAACAGCTCAGGCCAGGATTGTGAAATGGAAGCAGCAAGAGCTGCTGGAGACAAACCAAGGCACTGCACAGCCAGGCCTGGCACCAGAATGCTACTCGAGAGCAGCATTTGGCCTTCACTCCGTCCCTGAGGAGGGCAAAATGCAGCTTTGCTTCCTACAGAGGCATAAAATATATGAAGGGAGCAGAAGAGCCTTAGCAGTGCCTTGAAGGAAAAGGTTTTCAGAGCCAGGCTGGAAGGAGAAGCTCCCAGGGCTCTCCTGTCCCCCAGGTACGTTCCACTCACAAGTGATAACATTACACTCACCTTGGAAACCCAAGTACTGATCTGCCTAAGAAACAAACAAGCACCAAGGTGCCCCCACAGGGCATCTGCCTGATGCTGAAACCAAGCCTCTCCTGCCTCCCCCTCCTTGCCTCTGAAGGGCAAGGAGTTTTGTTTTCTCATGATCCTGGCACTCAATGCTATTTTTTCCAAAGATATTTCACCTTCCTTCCCCAGAAAGGCTGAGCCCACCTGTCCTCGCCAGCAGCTCCTTGAGCCTCACCCTCCATTTGCCTCAAATGTGCTGCTACGTCACCCAAGCAGCTATTTCAGGACTGGATCAAGTTTTTCCTGCGTAAATGCTGCCAAATGCTCAGCACTTCTGAGCTCTTGTTTGGGCCCCAGATCCAGCACTTCTGCGAGTGAGGCCGTGTTTAGGCCCCAGATCCAGCTCAGATGGGTGCACAGTGCTGAGCAAACAGCTCCACCCTCACTGTGAGGCCCCAGGCCGGGTTCAGGGTGTGTCACAGCCCAGAGCCTGCAGCACAAGCTGCCTTATCCAACAGCTCCTCGAGCCTTTCCTCAGCACCTTCCCCTCCACCCCAAACTGGGAAATCACCTCCCAAGTGTCACACACACAATCCAGGTCGGAGTCTGCTCCGAGACAGCACCGAGCAGTCTCTCTCCAACGGGCAGAATCAACCAAATCACAGATGAACTGACGTCAGCAGTGCCTATCTCAGCCCCACAATTGGCTCCTGTCTAATTGCAGATGAGGACCTGGTTGTTCCCCCCTCCCTCCCTCCCTCCTCAGTGTTCTCCCTGTGTCTCAGCAGCACAGCTCAGCCCGACAGCAGTGAGTGGGCTGCAGGAACACGCTCTGCTCCGTAGGATGCATTATATTCCTCGAAGCCTCCTCTGAGCTGGAGCAGCAGCACAGAGCTCAGTGCCTCGGCATTCTGGGAGCTGGCAGAAAAGGGTTGATGGGATCTTTGAGAGACTGAAATCAAAGGTCCTCAGCTGTCCTGGGAGGCTGCAGCCAGACTCCAACAAGGAGTTATGGAGCCCATTCAAAGGAAACTGCCTTAAGAGTTGCATATTTTAGGATTGCTAAAGTTTCAGATGGATATCAAATTCTAAATGAGCTTTTCCAAGCAGTTCCACATCTGAGCATAAACAGGAGCACAACTTCCAGGCCTACCTTTGTGAATTTTGGATCCAGAGGCAAGGCATTTCACCTAGAAGAGAAAGGGGCATATTTAGCATGGGAGCAGCACAGGCAGAGCTGCAGTTTCTGATCCCAGAGTAGCAGCAGCCTCACCCACCATGTCAGAGCTCCTGCACCACCACCCACAGCACCTCCCCTCATTCTGTCTCCCAAGTTACCCACGGTTAAACACAACACAGAGGTGCCACTTTGACCTTACATCCCACCTCCCCCCGATCTCTCCAAGGCAATAAAGATCCTTCAGGATGCCAGTGTACCAGTCACATCATCTCCTTATTTTGCTTTGCTTGTGTGCATGGCTGTTGCTTTCCCTATTAAATCATCTTTGTCTCAATCCATGAGTTCTGTCACTTTTTCCTCTCCCAGTTCTCTCCCAAACCCACCGGAGGGGATGAGAGCGACTGTGTGGGGCTAAGGTGCCATCTGGGGTTAGAACATGACATAGCTTAGTCCTTTATGAGCCAAAAATTGCTATTAGCTGTGCTACAGGTGTTGATAGTTATCAACAACTGCCTCATTCTCATCTCGTTTTACCCTCAGCTTTATAAGAAGAAAAATTTTTTTGAATTCTGTCATCTCCCTCACCCAACAGAAGCACCACATTGCCCAGTGCTGGGTGGGATCCAGCACTCAGATCACCCTCCTGACTGGCCCATTGGCACAGGAAGAGCTACAAGGGTTGTTCAGAGCTACCCAGGGACCCTGAGCTCCTGCAGTTGGCTGCAGTGAAGTTGTTACCTCTGTCTTCTGGCAGCATTTCCTCGCTCCTGAGATGGCTCTCAGCAGCTGCTGAGTGTAGGACAACATGTCTGAGCAGTGGGATGTCAAGGAGCCAGAGCTCAGCGAGGGCAGGGAGCTGTTCCCCTCCAGCTACAGCCCCCCATGGCACTGGGAATGCTGGAGCCTGAGGGCCCTGGCAAAGAATTCCACCCCCATCAGGGAACTGGCCCACGATGAAGCCAAGGAAACACTGAGGGTCAGCCCCCTCCCTCCCCTTGCTCTGCAGAGGGCTGGAGGCTCTGCAGGGAGGAGGCACTGGCAGGAGCTCTGCAGCCCCAAGGTGTGGCAGCCCTGATGGACTCTGTGGCTCAGCAGAGCTCAGGGACTGGGCTGGCAGCAGCCACCTCCACCACGCTGCAGACAGGCTGTATGTCACTGTCACCGGACACTCAGGAACCTTTTACTCCACTCTATTATTAGAACCAGAGTTCCACCATGTGCCTTTCCCATCTCCCCCTCCCATCCATCACGGAGACAGGGAGTGCCTTCCAGCACAGGTCCTCCAACACCAGCACTTCCTAATTAAGACCGACCAAACCCTGCCCTTATCATGATCTGGACTTCCAGGTTCATTAGCAAAAATGGTCTTTTTGGAACAAACTGATGCACTGACCAAGCTATAAACATTTTTTAATGTTACAGCTTCAGTACCTCACGATGTTCCCCATGTTTGCTGTTGACAGTGGATGGTCTGCACACAAAATTAATCTGGTGTTGGAGGGCAGAGCCAGCCTCAGCCAGGACGGCATCAGTCCAGCCCGTTGGCCTGCAGCTTCTCCCTTCTGTTCCACACTCCTTACATCACTTCTGCTCCACCTGTCTCAGAAATCCCTGGTTGCCAAGAGCTCCCTCCACCCCCAGGGAAGGAAGGATACCATCCACGTGCAGGATCTGGACTCCCCACAGGCGAGCGTTGGCGAGGATGCTGCTCCCACTGCAGGTGTCCTGTGCAGGGAGAGCAAAGCACAGCTCAGAGCAGCACCACATTGAGCTCAGACTCAGCTTTTTTTCCTGCTGCCCAACTGGCAGAGCACTGTGTAGCTGTTATTGAAATCAGGGCACAGCAGAAAAGGTTTGAACTCATGCTTTATCAATCCCAAATTAACAGCAGCACCTGGGGCGAAGTTTTAATCCCTGCTTGTGCAAGAGCTTCTAAGTGGGCACCAAGATTGGTCTGGTGTGACATCAGGGAAAGGACTGCAGGGAGCATTCTGTCTCAGCTACGAGGTTTTATTTCTTTTTAGGCTAAAAATTGATCTAACAACAGGCCTCGTGTTAACCATTCTCTTGTGCTGAGCACCCAGGTTGCTGGGACAGGCCTCAGAGGCTGGATGTCACCCACCCAGGATGGATGGCACAGCTCCATGAGGAGCAGAGACTGCGGGCATTACACAACATCCTGCAGGCCACAAGCAACTGCTCCGTGCCTCTCCCATGCCAGGATGTGCCCTGTCAGCAGGGCAGGGGCCCTGCAGGAGGGCTGGCACTGGCTCTGCATTGCTCAGCAGTTCTCTGAGCACACCCAGCCCAAGGAGAGCCCAGCCATGTGCTGCTCACCTGGTTCTTCATGGCCTTGTGCAGCAGCTCCTTCCCCCGGCTCAGCAGCGCCTGCAGAGAGGGGACACAGGGCAGGTTATGGCACAGGAGAGCAGGGCAGAGGGAATGACTCCTGGGGACACAGGATTCCTGGGAGCTGGGCCTGGCCAAGGCTTGTTTCATCTTAGAGCCAGTGGGAGTGAGCATTTCCAGGGAGCAGAGCTCTGCTGGCTCTGCACTCACAGCACCAGCCAAGGCTGGGGATCATTGACCAGCACCGAGGGCTCCAGAGCGAGCCAAGAGGAAGCAGTGACTGATGTAGCTTGGAAACTGCTGCTGTGCCATGGAATTGGTCAGGCTAAGTTCATAGAGTCCAACCACTCCCCAGCACCACCAAGGCCACCACTAACCCATGTCCCCAAGTGCCACATTCACACAGCTTTTAAATCCCTCCAGGGATGGGGACTCCACCTGGGCAGCTGTGCCAGGCCTTGACCACCCCTTCAGGGAAGAAATTTTCCCAAATATGCATCCTGAACCTCCCCTGGCACAACTTGAGGCCGTTTCCTCTTGTCCTGTCACCTGCTACCTGGGAGCAGGAACTGTCTTCCTCCTTGCCATACCCTCCTGTCAGGGAGCTGTAGACAGACAAGGTTCCCCCTGATCCTCCTTTTCTTCAGGCATCCCTGCTTCCCTTTCTGGGAACAGTCTGATCTGCAAGCCAGTGGGCTCAGATCAGTTCAGCTCCTTGTAAGACAAGGGACAGTGCTGTGAGCAGGACAGGGACAAGCACAGGGTGAAACCCCTGAGGCCCAGGTTTCCCAGTGCAGGTGGGATTTCCCACATTCCAGGAGGGAGGCTGGATTTTGGCCACAAGCACTGCTGAACAGAAAGGCCAACTCTCACAGGGCAAACAAGATCCAGGGAAACCCCTTCCTGGAGGAGATCCCTTGTGGATCTCCTCCCAGGTTACAGTGGCCGTGCCCTGTGTCTGTGAATCCAGAGCCTGCAATGGTTTTATCTGGGCAACACTTCTGGCTTCTCCAGCCACAGCTCTGCTCATTCCCTTGGGAAGGCAGCCAAGCCCTCCAGTGCCTCTGCCATTCCAGCAGATTTCCTTGATTACAGCCCAAAGCTGTGACAGGCACATCTGAGTGCACAATGATGGCAGGTACAAGGAACATGGGTACAAATAGGAACAGCCAGAGCAGGGATAAAAACCCCACACATTTGCTCAGAGCAGGCCTAACTTCACCTCCCACACTGGTCCCAGGCTGTTCCTTACAGATCCCTTGGCACAAACCCTGAGGTGGCCAAAGCCTTTACAACTCTTACAGTGTCTGGTGGCTTCTGGCGAGGTCTGGGTGGGTTCCCTTTGGAGGCAGCAGGCCCTGAGCTCGTGGGGTTTGTGTCTCCTGAGAGTGGGTTGCTCTGCCTCTCATCCTGAGTCCTGGCTCTGTCCCGTTTGGCCTCTTTGTTGCTGGACACCACACAAGTGACTTCTTTGCTGAGGAAGCTCTCGGTCACCTGCAGGAGACAGAACAAGCAGCTCTGCTCACAGACCCTGCCTCTGCTCTGACTGCACACACAGGGCTGCTGGAAGCACTCAGGTCTGCAGCCATCCCCTCTGCCATTCCTGCCTCCCAGAGGAGATCCTGTGATGCCCAGGGTGCACAGGCCCCAGAGATGCACTGCAGAGCCACCAGAGCCTCCAGATGGCCATGACTGTCCACCAGCCCCTGCTCCTCAAGAAGAGGCTTCAGAAAAAAACAATAGCTGAGAAAAAGGCCCTGGACATCATGGTCAGAGTGGAGGAGCTCTGCCCTCAGGAGAAAGGGAACAGCTGGCTGAGCAGCTCCACACAGGACAGGGCAGGAGGGAACCAGAGAGATGCAACAAATCCACACACCTTTGCACAGGAGCTACCAGTGCAGGGAAGGGCTGGAAGCCCAGGAGTTGGGACACCACTGGCATCACAGACTGGGGTTCTCAGAGGCTGAGCAGAAAACACTAACACACAGCTAAAGGTCCTCAGGAGGACACTGATCTGGGCAGCCCAAAATCACAGCAGCTGGGTCTGCTCCATTACAAATCCCTGTGGGCCAAGATCCTGACCCATCCATGGGAATGTCACAAGGGCCACTGGAGGCTGTCCTGCAACAGTGACCCACGTTACAGGACAACAGTGGGGCTCCAAGCACAGAACAGAGAGAATCACAACCCCCATCCAAACACCACTCCAGGGTGTCACCCCCAGGTGAAGCTCAAGGTGCCACATGCAAATCCAAGGCCACAGGATGGCCTGAACACCACACAGGACTGGGCTGGGGTGGTGCTACCAAAGAGCTGCTGCACAGACAGTGGCTGTGCTGGAGTTCAGCACCTTCACAGGAGTGAGAGGAATGAGAACTCCACTCCCTGTGGACCTCATTTCAGAGAGGGAGGTGACCCAGGACAGTGTTTGATGGGAAGCAAAAAAGTAAAGAAAGGATTAAATTATTTCCAAGTCCAGCTACAGAGAGAAGGAACTGACTGCTGGTTCTAAGCACAACTAGACAAGAGATGCTGTGGGCAGAGTGTCCCTGAGCGTGGATGGCACAGCCTGGGGAGGGCAGAGACAAACCAACTGAACCATTTAAGTGTTGGGTGACATGAGATGATCAGCTCAGAGAGGTTAAAGAGCTTGAAAACAACCAGCAACAACTACCAGGACCAAACTGTGCAAGAGTCCCAAGGAAACTAAAAGCTGAACCTGGTGAGCAACCAGGTACAACCCTCCTGCTCAGCTCCAGCTCAGGGACTGAGGTGATGCTGCTTTTGAAAGGCCCTGAGAGAGGATATAAGGAATTGGTGAGGAGTATCAGCAGCAAGGAAGCCTGGAGGCCAAGGAGGGTGTCACACAGACCCACCCAAACAACAGCTCCCCAGGGAAAGGGGTCCAGATGGCTGTTCTGGGAAAACCAGGAGGAAAGCACACAGCTCCATGACAGGAGCCTTGGCTGGAATTTCCCTGCTTTACCCTATGTTGAATTCCATTTGGAAATTGTAGAACTTCCTTAAGAAAATTAAGCTGCCACAGGATGCTGTGAGCAACAAGGGGGAACCAGGCACCAGGTTACACCACCTGGAAGGTGCTCTGCATGGCCAGGAAACAAGTTATAACTAACTGGGAGATGCTGCCGTGGTGTCACCACTCCCCAGATGGGGAGAGAAACAGGGATTGGGGAGAGAAACAGGGACTGGGGAGAGAAACAGGGATTGGGGAGAGAAACAGGGACTGGGGAGAGAAACAGGGATTGGGGAGAGAAACAGGGATTGGGGAGAGAAACAGGGATTGGGGAGAGAAACAGGGATTGGGGGGACGACAACAAAGTACCTCCGGAAAAAGCGAGAAAATCAGGAAAACTTGAAACAAGAGCCGAGAGAGACTCGGAGCGAGCAGGGTGGGGAGGCCAAAGCAGCCCCGGGCACTCGGATCACTGCGGAGGTCCCGGAGCGGAGCCCCCCGGCCCCATTGCCCCCCTTCCCCCCCGAGCCCCACTGCCCCCCCGGCCCCATTGCCCCCCACCCCGAGCCCCACTGCCCCCCCGAGCCCCACTGCCCCCCTGGCCCCATTGCCCCCCACCCCGAGCCCCACTGCCCCCCCGAGCCCCACTGCCCCCCCGGCCCCATTGCCCCCCCCCCGAGCCCCACTGCCCCCCCGAGCCCCACTGCCCCCCCCAGCCCCACTGCCCCCCACCCCGAGCCCCACTGCCCCCCCCGGCCCCCAGCCCCGGCCCTCCCACCTTGCTCAGCCCACCCCCGAACGGGGGCCTCCCGCTGCGCTCCCGCAGCCCCGGGCCCGCTGTCCCCTCACTGTCCCCGCTCACCCCCCCGAGCCGCTCGATGGCCTGGGCCAGCCCGCGGGCGCTCCGGCCGCTCGGCAGGTCGAGGTAGAAGGACTGTCCGCGGAGGGGCCGGGCTGTGCCGGGGCCGATGCCGATGCCGGTGCCGGTGCCGGTGCCCGTGCCCGCCATGGCGCCGCTCACTCAGGGCCGTGTGCGGGGTCGGTCCCGCCGCTCGCCCCGTTCAAACTCGCCCGCCCCGCCCCGCACGGCGCCCGCGCAGCCGCTGCCCGCGGGGAGGAGGAGCTGCGGGTGGGCTCCGGGGGCTCTGAGGGGCTTTGGGGGCTCTGAGGGGCTTTAGGGGCTCTGGGAGCACAGCGGGGGCTCTCGGGGCACACCGGGCCGCCCCTCGGTCCCGCCGATCCTGCCCGGCCCACACTGATCCCGCTCCCGCCGCCGCCACAAGTTTGTCCCCCCGCGGCCGCCGTCCCCGCCCCGCCTTCCCCCTGCGGAGGCCCAAGATGGCGGCGCCCGGCGGGGCGGCCGCGGCCGCGATCCCGGTCCCGGCCCCGATCCAGGCCCAGATCCCGACCCCGACCCCGGCGCCGTTCCCCGCCTGGCTCGCGGCGCGGCTGGACGCGCTGGGGCTGGACCGCGCCGTGTACGGCACCTACATCGAGGGACTGCTGCGGGAGGAGGAGAGCGACGAGGAGCGGCTGGAGGCGCTGCGGGCCGTGCTCGCCGCCTGCCTGGTGAGGGCCGGGGGGCTCCGTGGGGTCCGGCCGGAGGGGCCGGGTGGGACCAGCGGGGCCGTGCCCCGAGCACTGGGGAGGGTCAGCTCCTCCTTGGGGAGCACAACACCCCTGCCGCCTGGATCACCTCCCGGGGTGCATTATAATCCTCTTCCCGAGGAGGATCTTCCCCTTCCCGGGGTGCACAACCCCCTTCCCGCCTGGATTACCCCCTTCCCGCCTGGATTACCCCCTTCCCGCCTGGATTACCCCCTTCCCGCCTGGATTACCCCCTTCCCGCCTGGATTACCCCCTTCTCGGAGCGGGACACGCCTGCACGGGCCGTTCTGCCCCTCCCGTGGCACTCTGTGGGTTGTAGGGGTGTTACTGGGTGTCCGTGTCGGGTCGGGCGGGGCTGTGCCGTGGGGGGCTGTGCCGTGGGGGGGCTGTGCCTGGGGCTGTGCCATGGAATGGGCTGTGCCATGGACGGGGCTGTGCCATGAACGGGGCTGTGCCACGGGGGGCTGTGCCGTGGGGGGACTGTGCCATGGGTGGGCTGTGCCTGGGGCTGTGCCATGGAATGGGCTGTGCCATGGATGGGGCTGTGCCATGGGGGGCTGTGCCATGGGGGCTGTGCCATGGGGGGGCTGTGCCTGGGGCTGTGCCATGGATTGGGCTGTGCCGTGGATGGGGCTGTGCCATGGGGGGGCTGTGCCATGGGGGGGCTGTGCCACGGGGGGCTGTGCCATGGGGGGGCTGTGCCACGGGGGGCTGTGCCATGGATGGGGCTGTGCCATGGATGGGGCTGTGCCATGGGGGGGCTGTGCCTGGGGCTGTGCCATGGATGGGGCTGTGCCATGGATGGGGCTGTGCCATGGATGGGGCTGTGTCTGGGGCTGTGCCATGGATTGGGCTGTGCCATGGATGGGGCTGTGCCATGGATGGGGCTGTGCCATGGGGGGCTGTGCCATGGGGGGGCTGTGCCTGGGGCTGTGCCATGGATGGGGCTGTGCCATGGATGGGGCTGTGCCTGGGGCTGTGCCATGGATTGGGCTGTGCCATGGATTGGGCTGTGCCATGGGGGGCTGTGCCATGGGGGGCTGTGCCGTGGGGGGCTGTGCCGTGGGGGGCTGTGCCATGGGGGGGCTGTGCCTGGGGCTGTGCCATGGATGGGGCTGTGCCATGGATGGGGCTGTGCCTGGGGCTGTGCCATGGATTGGGCTGTGCCATGGATTGGGCTGTGCCATGGACGGGGCTGTGCCATGGATGGGGCTGTGCCATGGATGGGGCTGTGCCATGGGGGGCTGTGCCGTGGATGGGGCTGTGCCTGGGGTTGTGCCACGGGGGGCTGTGCCACGGGGGGCTGTGCCTGGGGCTGTGCCATGGATGGGGCTGTGCCACGGGGGGCTGTGCCTGGGGCTGTGCCACGGGGGGCTGTGCCATGGATGGGGCTGTGCCACGGGGGGCTGTGCCTGGGGCTGTGCCTGGCGCTGTGCCTGGCGCTGCTCGGGGCGGGCACAGCGATCCGCTGCCCTCTGTTCCCCGGGTTGTGCCACGCTGAGGGCTGGGAGGTGACTTCAAGGACAGTCCCCTGGCCGGGCTGGCGGGGGCGGCGCTGGGCGGTCCCGTGGCTCGTGTTCCTGCCAGGGGTCGGATCTGGCTGGGCTGGGACAGGCAGCGACAGCCGCGGGCTCACCCAGGGCTCGGCTCTGCCCCTGCCACATTCGTGGGGCAGAGCCAGGAGGCTCAGGAGGGGATTTCTCTTCCGTTGATTTTACAGTGTCTGTGTCTCGAGGTGTTCAGTGTGACATGTTAATCAGTGAGTGCTGCTGCTGCTGGTGACTGTTGGTTTCCTCCCAGATTATCAGTGTCGGAGCACAAAACCCTAAAAGGGGGGTTAAAATGAGGGGTTTGCTGTCACAGGTCGCTGTGCCACATCATTCCCTCTGCTCCCTGACTGCCACTGCAGGTGGGTTTTCCAGAGGTCAGAGCTCCTTCCCTGCCTTTGCCATCCCCTCCTGGGGCACCAGCAGGGAGGGCCCTCCCACAGCTGGAACTGTGGCTGAGCCCAGAAACAGCAGCAGAAGCAAAAAGTGCATCCTGCTGGTCTGGGGATGGAGCAGCTTTGGAAGGTGCTGCTCCAGAGTAGCCAAGGTTAATTAACTTCCCCTTAATTACCGGATTTGCTTCATTGCATCACCCCAGACAGAGCCCGTGTCCAGCCCTTGCCAGGCCTGGCTGAGCTGAGATTGCCCTTTCTGATGTTCAGGGTTTGTGCTGTTACCCCTTTTCCTCCTCAGCCCTGAGTTCCCTTCTCTGCTGTGTGGTTTGAGCTCTGCTCTGGGCTCTGTGTCCACCCAGTGCAGGGCTGGCTGTCCCTGTGCCTGTCCCTGTGCCTGTCCCTGCCCCTGTCCCTGCCCCTGTCCCTGCCCCTGTCCCTGCCCCTGCCCCTGTCCCTGCCCCTGTCCCTGCCCCTGTCCCTGTCCCTGTCCCTGTCCCTGCCCCTGTCCCAGTCCCTGTCCCAGTCCCTGCCCCTGTCCCAGTCCCTGTCCCAGTCCCTGCCCCTGTGCCTGCCCCTGTGCCTGCCCCTGTCCCTGCCCCTGTCCCTGTCCCTGTCCCTGTCCCTGTGCCTGCCCCTGTGCCTGCCCCTGTCCCTGCCCCTGTCCCTGCCCCTGTCCCTGCCCCTGTCCCTGCGCCTGCCCCTGTCCCTGCGCCTGTCCCTGTGCCTGTCCCTGCGCCTGCCCCTGTCCCTGCCCCTGCCCCTGTCCCTGCCCCTGTCCCTGCCCCTGTCCCTGCCCCTGCCCCTGCCCCTGTCCCTGCCCCTGTCCCTGTCCCTGTCCCTGTCCCTGCCCCTGTGCCTGCCCCTGTGCCTGCCCCTGTGCCTGTCCCTGTGCCTGCCCCTGTGCCTGCCCCTGTGCCTGCGCCTGTGCCTGTCCCTGTGCCTGCCCCTGTCCCTGCCCCTGTCCCTGCCCCTGCCCCTGCCCCTGCCCCTGTCCCTGCCCCTGTCCCTGTCCCTGCCCCTGTCCCTGTCCCTGCCCCTGCCCCTGTGCCTGCCCCTGTCCCTGTCCCTGTCCCTGTCCCTGTCCCCTGCCCCTGTCCCCTGCCCCTGCCCCCGTCCCTGCCCCTGCCCCCGTCCCTGCCCCTGCCCCCGTGCCTGCCCCTGCCCCTGTCCCTGTGCCTGCCCCTGTCCCCTGCCCCTGTCCCCTGCCCCTGTCCCCTGCCCCTGTCCCCTGCCCCTGCCCCTGCCCCTGCCCCTGTCCCTGCCCCTGTCCCTGCCCCTGTCCCTGCCCCTGTGCCTGCGCCTGTGCCTGCGCCTGTGCCTGCCCCTGTCCCTGTCCCTGTCCCTGTCCCTGTCCCTGTCCCTGTGCCTGTCCCTGCCCCTGTGCCTGCGCCTGTCCCTGTCCCTGTCCCTGTGCCTGTCCCTGCCCCTGTCCCTGCGCCTGTCCCTGCCCCTGTCCCTGCCCCTGTCCCTGCCCCTGTGCCTGTGCCTGTGCCTGCCCCTGTCCCTGTCCCTGTCCCTGCGCCTGCCCCTGTCCCTGCGCCTGCCCCTGTCCCTGTGCCTGCCCCTGTCCCTGTCCCTGTCCCTGTCCCTGTCCCTGTCCCTGCCCCTGTCCCTGTCCCTGCCCCTGCCCCAGTCCCAGTCCCTGTGCCTGTCCCTGTCCCTGTCCCTGCCCCTGTCCCTGTCCCTGCCCCTGTCCCAGTCCCAGTCCCTGTGCCTGTCCCTGTCCCTGTCCATGCCCCCGTCCCCGTCCCTGTCCCTGTCCCTGCCCCAGTGCCTGTCCCAGTCCCTGTCCCACTGCAGCCTCTTCCTTCCTTTGCAGTTTCCAGCTCACTTTGATTTTTCTGCAATTCCTGTAAAAAAAAATCTTTTTTTAATTACTCTTTTTAGTATGTTCTTTTTCTTTTTTTTAATTTAAAGATTCTGTGCTTATTTCTTTATTGACTTGTGAAAACAATCTTTTAGTTGGTGAATTGGGGCCTTTCTTGCCAAGTCTTTTCTCTTAGATCTGGACCCAAATTCCAGGTGATTTTTTTTGTTACACATGTTTGTTTTTCACAACCCTTCTCAAAGTAAAGCTCAGGTGACATCTGGACTCATGTCTGTGGTTCCTCAGTCCTGGACATGCCTTGCACTAGTTCATGAGTTTATTCAAGTATCACCATTTCTAATCAAGAAATTGAAAACTGAGTTCTGTTTCTGTCTCTAAACCACACAGAGCTCAGCTCAGTTGTATTTTCCATGGTTAATTTTTCTCTGCATCTGCTGAATTCCACCCCAGCCCTGTTTGTGCTGGTCACTGCTGTGTTGTTGCTCATCTTCTGTCCTCCCTTTCCCTTCCCAGTTGCTGCCATTCCTGTGTCTTGGCAATCCCTTCTCTGATTTCCTTCCTCCTGCCTGCTGAAACCAGGGGCCCAGGGAATGTGTCTCTCCCAGCTTTCTCTCTGGGCTTAACATAAATTTCCTTACCATTTTGCCAGCCCTGATTGCTGTGGGAGTTCCTGCACTCAGGGGAGCCCAGCCATGCACAGGATCCTTCAACCAGGATGTTCCTGGCATTGAAAAGCCTTCATGTCTCAGAATCAGAGAATTGTGGAATGGTTTGGGTTGGAGGGGACCTTAAAGCCCAACCCCTGCCATGGGGTTGCTCCCCAGCCCAGGTGGCTCCAAGCCCTGTCCTGCCTGGGCTGGGGCACTCCCAGTGCTGGGGCAGCCACAGCCTGTCCTGTCCTGTCCTGTCCTGTCCTGTCCTGTCCTGTCCTGTCCTGTCTCTGTGCAGGTGGGCTGGGCTGGCTGGCCTGGCTGGGCTGGACTGGGCTGGGCTGGACTGGAGTGGGCTGGCCTGGCTGGGCTGGACTGGCCTGGCTGGGCTGGGCTGACTGGGCTGGCTGGGCTGGGCTGGGCTGGACTGGCCTGGCTGGGCTGGGCTGACTGGGCTGGCTGGGCTGGGCTGGGCTGGACTGGCCTGGCTGGGTTGGGCTGGCTGGGCTGGACTGGGCTGGACTGGCCTGGCTGGGCTGGCCTGGCTGGGCTGGGCTGGGCTGGGCTGGGCTGGGCTGGACTGGCCTGGCTGGGCTGGGCTGGGCTGGGCTGGGCTGGGCTGGACTGGGCTGACTGACCTGGCTGGGCTGGGCTGGGCTGGGCTGGACTGGACTGGGCTGGGCTGGACTGGACTGGGCTGGCTGGGCTGGGCTGGCTGGACTGGACTGGGCTGGGCTGACTGGGCTGGGCTGGGCTGACTGGACTGGACTGGGCTGACTGGGCTGGGCTGGGCTGGGGTGACTGGACTGGCCTGGCTGGACTGGACTGGACTGGACTGGGCTGGGCTGGGCTGGGCTGGCCTGGCCTGGCCTGGCCTGGCCTGGCCTGGCCGGGCTGGGCTGGGCTGGAGTGGAGGTGTTTGCAGTGGCTGTCCTGGAACTGAGGGTGCTCTTTTAGGCACCTGCTGCACAAGCTCTCAGGGTGAGGGTTGTGAACTGGTGCCCTTTTGGTGGGTCTTGGCAGTGTCAGTTCCTGCCCAGCTGGCCGGGAGAGGTGGAGCTCTGGGCCCTGCACACCCACAGGAGGAATTCTTTTCTAGGCAGGGTTCAGGCCTCTCAGAGCTTTTGGCACAGGCAGGGACCGGGGTTTGCCTGGGCAGGGGTTGGTGGCAGGGTAAGGGGCTGAGAAGCTGCTGGGAGCTTCCCCAAGGCCAGTCAGCTGTGAGACCCCCAGTGCCTCTGGATAACAGGGGGAGAACCACCTGTGGGTGCCTCCCCTGGCACCTCTGGGTCATGTTTGGTGCTCCAGGCAGGTCAGGGGGGGCAGGATGTCCCTGCTGGTGGGAGGAGATGGTCTGGCAGTTCCACCACGGCCGTTTCAGCTCCAGGCTGGCCCTGACCAGATGTGAGATTTACCCAGTGCCGTTTGTTTCCCTCAGTGAGCCTGGAGTGGAGGTGGCAGTGAGTCACCTTCCTATGGCCTTGCTCAGAGAGGATTCTGGGCAGTAGATTTTGGGAGCAAAGATCCCAAGTTGCCTCGTTGGTGTGGCACCAGCACAGCCACCGTGGTGGAACCCACAGGTGTTAGAGCTGCTCACGTGCCGAGGGGCTGGGTCATGGTGTGATTGTGTCATCCCAGGGTAACCAGAGTCCTGTGTGTTTAATGAGCAGATCTGGGGTGAAAAGCTGTGTTCTGAGGTTACTGCTGGGGGTTCAGAGTCTTTGCAGCTGGGACTTGTCCTGTCTGATCTGTGCTTGTGTGAAGCAGCCAACTCTGCTCCAGGACTGAGGAGTCTCTTTTCCCTTTCAGGAAGAAGATCTCCTGAGTGATGTGTGCAGGGAGGTCGTGGAGAGGTGGTCTGACTCTCAGGTCGTTGATGCCAAAGAGGAGAAAGAAGGTGCTGTGGTGCCTCATTCCTGAGGGTGGGAGTGACCTGCAGGGCCTCAGCACAATGAGAATGGTGTTTGTCCTGGTGGGAGTCAAACAGTGCTGCCCATGTGTGAGCAGGTCTGACCTGCCCCTCATTCCAGCACTGCTCAGTTCCTGTTTCATCCTGAGATACAGAATGGGCAGGAGCAGTTCCACTTGGGCTGCCTCTGCTGCTCTTTGGGTTCATCATCTCACAGGGGAAAAGCTCCTTTTTGTTTATTTTTTCCTTTTTTGTACTGTGGGATCTTTTTTTCTGTTGGGGCTTGGAATGACACAGTCATTGAGTTCCAGCCTGAACCATTCTGGGAATTTTCAGGACCCTTTCCCAGCTCTCCCGGGGCTGTCTGTGCTCACACTGTGGCTGCACTCTGGGAGGTGCAGCCATTCTGTGAGCAAACCCCTGTGCTGTTCAGTTCCTGCCACTCTGGAAAGCAGCTGGGCTGGGCTGTCCCTGCTGCTCACCCAGAAAGCATCCTAATTTCCTCTTAGAACATTGTCTCCTAAAATTCCCTTTTTTTCCATAAGTGCTTGTTGGAGGAAGCTTTGTGAGGTGCTGAGCTGTCACTGCTGCTCCCCCAGCTGTGTGTGCAGCCTCCATGTTCCTGTGGCCCCTGAATCCATCCTTGTCCTCTCTGGGAGCCAAAGCCTCGTCCTGTCCCCGTTCCCAGGGGTTTGTGCTGG
Source organism: Pithys albifrons albifrons (assembly GCF_047495875.1). NCBI lineage: Eukaryota > Metazoa > Chordata > Aves > Passeriformes > Thamnophilidae > Pithys > Pithys albifrons. The sequence continues at coordinate 5,895,711 of NC_092482.1, forward strand.
TCCCTGAGCAGCTGGAAGGGTTTGCTGGCTCAGGCACACGGGGCAGTGACCCCCTGTCACAGGGGAGTGACATTCCAGCGCCAGGACCTGACAGGAGCCCGGGACAACAGACTGGCCCTTGGGGCTAAATCCTGCTTTTTGTTTGCTTTGCATTTCCCTGTTCTGGTTGCAGACAGCTCATTGTCAGTGCCCAGTGTCACCCAGGGGTGGCTCTGGCAGCAGGACCAGCCCCAGCATTCCCCTCCCTCTGACCCCTGGCACGAACACGGCGGCTCCACCACGCACCAGCTCAGTGGCTTTCCCCAAAAATTCCCAGCCTGACCTTGCCTGTGGCAGGGGACAGGGAGAAGTGATGCTGTTCCACACATTAAATAAAAGAAATTCCTCCTGGGGCCAAGTGGCTGGCACTGCTGGAGCTGCTGCTGGGCTCCTCCTCTCCTGCCAGTGCTCACCCACAGGGGTTTTCCTTGTCACTAAAGGGCAGCACAAGTGTCTGGGTTCATGGAATTCAAGGATTGCATTATTTCACTGGGGTTCCATAAAAAGGATAAATCCCCACTGAAGTCTGTATTCCACTCAGAATAACAGAACCCTGAGGAGAAGTGATTGACAGACTGAAAAATAACTTGGTGTCAAAACTCAGATGTCATTTGGGGAATGGGCAGCAGAGTTTCAGTGTTGAAGGTAAATCAGCTGTTGGTGTCTCTTGGGTGGGAAAAGAGGGAGAGCATGGAACTGATCCCTCACTTTGGGTTTCCAGTTTTCTTTGATGGGGTTTTAAGTATATACTTAAATAAACTTATTAAGCTGCTTTGAGGCAGGAGAGAACGTGATTTGGAGTCAAATGGATTTTCATTAGGCAGAGCCCGAGCGATTCCAGTTTCACTGTGAAACTTCCCTTGCTCCAGGAAAAACAATGTCTGCTCCAGGAATAACAGAGTTTGCTGCTGGCTGGGCACAGCACAGGGAATCCCCCCTCGCCAGGAGAAGCCACTGTTACGTCCCTGTGTCCCCCCTCTGTCCCTGTGTCCCCCCTCTGTCCCTGTGTCCCCCCTCTGTCCCTGTGTCACCCCTCTGTCCCTGTGTCCCCCCTCTGTCCCTGTGTCACCCCTCTGTCCCTGTGTCCCCCCTCTGTCCCTGTGTCCCCCCTCTGTCCCTGTGTCCCCCCCCCGTCCCTGTGTCCCCCCCCGTCCCTGTGTCCCCCCCCGTCCCTGTGTCCCCCCCCCGTCCCTGTGTCCCCCCTCTGTCCCTGTGTCCCCCCTCTGTCCCTGTGTCACCCCTCTGTCCCTGTGTCACCCCCACGTCCCTGTGTCACCCCCACGTCCCTGTGTCACCCCCACGTCCCTGTGTCACCCCTCTGTCCCTGTGTCCCCCCCACGCTGGCCCAAGCCACTCGCGTCGTGGCTCCCAAGCAGGTCCAGCTCTCCCAGATCACAGCTGGAATTCCCCCAAGCAGCTCCTCGGGAGAAGCTCTGGGAGGAGGGGGGTGGTTGGGTGTGTGCCCAGGGCAGTGTCCCTGCAGAGGGAGGGGCTGAGTGGCACTGGGGCACGGCTGACACTGTCACTCTCTCCTGCCAGATGAGGTGCAGGCCATTGCCAGCATGATGGAGAAGCAGGCCAGGATCGTGGTGAAGCCCAAGGAGGTCTCCTCCCAGGAGGAGCAGCAGAGGAAGGCAGCGCTGCTGGCCCAGTACGCCAACGTGACCGACGAGGAGGAATATCCTTGCCCTGTGCCAGCTGAGACTTTGGGCTCTGGGGGACAATGGCAGTTCTAAACCTCCTGAACAGCAACACTTTCCCAGCTTTGCAGGGTCTGGTGGGGAGCACTGGGGAAACTTTGCAGTCTTCCTCCTCCACAATAAAATAACTTCCATGGACAAAGCATGGAAGCTCCCAGGCTGTGGATGCCACGAGCAGATGTACCTCAGAGGGTGTTTCTCCCACCAACACGTGGCTGTGAAAGTTTGCCCAGCCCAGGTGTGGAAGGAGAGCCATGAGTGACTCCTGTCCCTCTGTGAGATGGTGCTGAGTTTATCTCTTGTTTTTTGAGGAGAAATCTGCTGAAATAATCCTTTACAGAGGGTGTGTGGGGTGGGAGTGTTTGGAGGTAACTCTTGGTGGTGCTGAGGAAGGAGCAGAGGGAACCAGAGGAGTTGTACCTGGCCCTGGAGCAGCAGGACTGAGGGTGGGGGCTGTCTCTTCCTGCTCTGTGTGCGAGTTCAGCTGCTCCCTCCTGGCTTGATAAAGTCACATGAGGTATTTTGAGTGAAGTGTGACTGTGGACAGGCACAAGTTCATCACTGGTGTCCATGTTTCCTTAATTCTCTCACCGGTGGGGATGAACAGGATGGATCGACTGGGACAGCAGTAAATATTGGATCTGAAAAATGTATCCTTTGGCCTTCCGGTGTCTGGGGCTGTTTGGCAGGCAGAAATTCCCAGCCTTCCTTCCCTGCTGCCTCATGTCCCTGTTCCTTTAGGGCCACCTTTTCAGCTTGGGGATTGGTTTTTCTCTCCATGTACCCTGACCTTGCAGTGACAGTGACAATGCCCTGTGCCCAGCACTCACACCAACTGTTCTCCTTCCTCTCCTCTGTTCCTTCCTTCCCTCTTCCACCTCCCCTCAGCTTCACAGAACACACTTACTGACAAGGACAATGCTCCCAGCACATCAGGGTGGTGTTAACTGGTGTCCAGAGAGAGAAATCACGTCAGGAATGAGGCTCCTCAGGCTGTGGTGCAGCTGAGGGTGGGCAGGACCAAGGGTCTCTTGTGATTTGGGACAGACCTTGAGCTCCCAGCTGGCAAGTTTAAGATGGAAGCAGGTTTTGTCACATAATTAAATACATAAATTATTCTTGTCCATGTTAGGGACACGTATCTACCTGTCTGCACATCATACAGGTATGCACATGTATGTGTATGTTAGAACATGTCACAGCTGCAGAGTCCACTCCAGGGGCTGTACCCTGGGTGTTTCTTCCCCTCAGGTTTGTAGAGGTTTGATGCACTTTTTTACACATCAGTCTTAAGAACCTGGAGGCAACTTCATGTTTCTGGGGAAAAAATCATAAAATCATTCAGGATGGGAAAACCCTCTGAGATCATCAAGTCCAACCATCCCCCAGCACTGCCAAGGCCACCACTGACCCCTGTCCCCAAGTACCTCTTTCAAATGGTCTTTAAACCCCTCCAGGGATGGAACTCCACCCCTGCCCTGGGCAGCTGTGCCAGAGCTGGACAACCCATTTCATGAAGTAATTCTCCCAATATCCCCCCTGCCCTGGCCCAGCCTGAGGCCGTGCCCTCTTCTCCTGTCCCTGTTCCTGGGGCACAGCCCGACCTCCCCCCCCAGCTCCCCACTCCTGGCAGGGATTGCAGAGCCAGAAGGTGCCCCCTGAGCCTCCTTTTCTCCAGCTGAGCCCCCCCAGCTCCCTCAGCCCCTTCCTTCTCACAGAGCATGCATTTACTCTGACTCTTCTGTCTGGAAAATCAGAGATTCCTTTTCTTTTCCCCAGTTCCTCACCTGCCTGGTGAGGAAGCAGAGGTGGGAGTTGGGGGGTGAGGGGAGGTGGAACAAACCCCTCCCCGTGTGCTCCAGGCTGTGACTCGCTGTCAGCCCTTACAGCCCCCCAGCGCTGTTCCGGAACACCAACGTGGAGGACGTGCTGAACGCCAGGAAGCTGGAGCGGGAGCTGCTGCGGGATGAGTTCCAGAGGAAGAAGGAGCAGGATAAGCTGCAGCGGGAGAAGGACAAGCTGGCCAAGCAGGAGCGGAAGGAGAAGGAGAAGAAGCGCACACAGAAGGGCGAGCGGAAGCGGTAGCTGCTGATTCCCAGTTGGACTCTCAAGGCATAAAGTTACTTCTGAATCCGGTGTGTGTTTTAAAAGCAGCAGGAATTCTGGGCACGTGGCTGGGAGTGGTTCTTGGGAAGTGTTTCCCTTTTTTTTTTTGTTTGTTACATAGAAGAGAAACTGAGCAGCTCCGGGACTGGTGTGCCCGTGCCTGTGGTGTCAGTGTTGCAGTCAGTGCTCGTGGCTGGTGTCTGTACCAAAGAAGGGTGAAGTGATTATGTCTGTCTTGTTCAGTTGATGGATTTTTCTTTCTGACTGCCCGGGAGCAGAGCACGGGGGAGGAGTTTGGTAGGTCAGGACACACTGCTCTGGGGCAGACATGGATTTATTTACACAAGCCTTGAAAAGGTTTCTGCAAATCCCCGTGTTTGTGCTGCCAAGAACAACACTACAGCCCTGCCGAGGCTGGGCTGGGGGAGCAGGACTGGGCTGGGCTCAGTGTGGGCAGTGCTGGTCTGCAGCAAGGAGTGACGTGTATTGGCTGGAGATGGGCTGCATCACCCCTGGGCTGCTGCAGTGGCCTCTGTGTCAGCAAACCACGCTCCTTACAGGATTTTAAGACTCCAGACAGCTGGAAACTGGTGCTCCCCTGCTCCCCAAGGGGGTGAACATGGACTGTTATTTCCATGGCTCTTGCCAGGGTGAAGCTTTGAGGCCAGCTGGGCACTGAGCAGGGCGAGCAGGGGGATGTGCTGGGATCACCAGCCTGTTGCTCTCTTTGGGTGCAGCTGCTGTCAGGAACCAGGGTCCAGATGCTGCTTCTGCCACAAAGGGCTCGGCCCTGCTGTTCCAACCTTTTTTGTGACAGTGTTGCCCACCTTGGGAAGAAAAACACTAGTCCTGTGAACAGAGGGGAAGGAGGAGCTGCAGCACTCTGGGGGCCTCAGGAGGTGTGCCTTGTCCCTGCTCTGCATCCTGCTCTGGCACCTGCTGGCTGCGAGGTGACCTGAGCTGTGCTCCTGAGCTCCTGTGGTTGTCAGCTCCTGAGCTCCTCTGCTCCTGGGGTGCCTGACCCAGTGCCCACTTTTGTCATGGCTCTGACTGCAGGGCCAGGTCTCCCCCTCAGCCCACTGCTGCGTGTGTGACTCTGCAACTGCTTTGTCTTTGGACCTGAACAATAAATCTGGTTGGCCAAGAAGTGGTTCCTCTGGCTGAGTGATGTGGCTGTTGGCGCCGTGGTGCCCGTGGTGCAGTGCCCTCTGTCCCCTTAAATGCAGCAGCGTTTCTGAGGGCTCACCCTGTTGTGGTGCAGGTCCTGCTTCATTCTCACCGTGTTTCCCAGGGCTGTGGTGCCCTTTCCCCTCTCCCCAGGGCTCGTGTCCCAGCCCGGCCCACCGCACTGTTCGGGGGGCTCAGCAGCGGCCTGGGCGGGCCGGGGCGGGGGCAGCTCTCGAGGGAGGGGCTGTCACTCAGCCCCAGCCCGAGGGCCGCTCTCGGCTCTCACTTCCTCCTGCAGCCCCGAGCACAAGCGCTGGGCTGAGGCTCTGCCGAGGCCACTCAGGAGCTGTTGGTGGCCTGGGCGATCTCAGCTCCCTCTGGCACCTCCCTTGCTCTGGCAGCAGCAGCAGCTGCCCACTCTTGCCAGCAGAAGTTCTGGGGCTGGGCACACGGAGCTCTGGGACCTGGCACTGAACTGCCCAGCCCTTGGCTTCCAAGGAGAACAGCACCTGCACAGACACGGCACAGCTGAGCCTGGCACGGCTGCTTGAGCGTGTTGCTTGTGAGGGCCCAGGGAAGAGCAGTGCCCACCTCCCTGTGAGAGGAGGCCCTGTGCCCCCCCTGCCCCCCAGTGCCCCCCAGAGCCCGTGCAGGAACAGCAGGATATCCTGTGAGTGCCCATGCACAGGGGTCTGTGGGTGCAGGAAGGGCACAGTCACTACATAGGAACTGGCTCCCACAGCCCAGCAGACCCCTCTGCAGGCACTGCTGCCCCTGCACCGCCAGCCTGGCACGGGCTGGGCTGGGCTGGGCTGGGCAGGGCCTCTCTCTGCCATTGGGAAAGGTCCTGTCAGGGACAGGGATCAGGAGCAAGGGCAGGTCCAGCCCTTTGGCTCCCAGCAGCAGCTCTCCCGAGGCAGTGGAGCCATGGCCAGGAGCAGCGCTGCAGCAGCCAGTGCTGTTGGGAACCCCAACTGAGCTGATGCTTCCCAGCACATGAGGCTGCAGGGCTGCCCCACCCTCCCGGTGTGGCCCCTGCCCCCCAGGGCTGTTGTCCCTCCTGTCCCTCAGAGTGCCCCCCCTTCCCGTGCCAGCAGTTTGTGCCATTAATTGTGCTCCTGGGCAGGCACCATCTCAGCCTCTGGAGCCCCGAGCGCTGCTGCTCCACTGATGCCCATCCAGGACACTCAGCAGTGCCTGGCTGGCACCAACACCAGGCAGTTATTTATACAGCAGGAATACTCTGGACTCACCCCTAAGAATCCCAGTGCAGATGCTGGAATTGCTGTATCAGCTTTCCCTGGCAATGCAGAGCTTGGAGACAATGAGACACTTGAAGGGGGGAAAATATTCCCCACTCTGGCTCCCCTTGGCATGTGCAACATTATGGTTATAGCTCTCCATGATTTCAGCACCCCCTTTGCTTTGTCCCCCTGAACACACCTCCCTAATGGACTGAACGTCTCACCCCTGGTACCAACTCAGGCTTGAGGAGCCCAGCCTGAGAACACACTGACAAAACAAAAACTCTTCAGCAAAAATGAATTTATTTCCTACAGATGACCCCAGCCAGTACAGTCAGTTTTGCTTTAACATCAACAGAGCCTGGGTTTAACTGACCAAAGCCCAGTGCAGTGACTGGTATGAAGCTGTGCTTGTTCTGTCCCAGAACACTCAGCCTGGCAGTGCTTCTGGTCACTGCAGTCATCACACACTCACCCACCTTCTGCTAAGCCCTTCTCAGTCGTTTCTGTCACTTCATCTAATGCCCATTTACACGGTGCCATCAGCCCCTCTGCACAGCAGCACTCCCAGCAGCAGCAGGAGCAGAGCCAGGGCAGCACCGGGGGGTCCAGGCACCCACAGCTCCCTGGCTCTACCCACACACCACCCACGGCGCTCCAAGGGTCCATCCTCCTCCTCCTCCTCCAGAACACGGTGAATCAGCCACTCCTGTTCCTACAGACTGAGAGCCACAGGCAAGCACCAGTGCTGGGAGCTGCCCAAAGGCAGAGGGGAATGAAGAAGTCTAAAAGCTGACAATAAAATTGCAAACCAAACTAGTGAAAGAGTAACTTTAAGAAAACCGAAATTTCAGAACTTTGCGCTACCTCTTCCAAATTTAAATTAATTAAAAACAATGCTCATTATTGCAGCTGCTGCACAGCTCTGCAGGACAATCCTGTGTGCCTGTTGAAGTTTGATTAGGATGCTTAAATACTTTAAAACAGGAGCTCCTTTGTTCCCAAGAGCATGCCCAAATATCCGAACACATTCACTACAATCATGGTTTCACACAGCGATTCTGCTGTACTGCTAATTTAGTGGAACCTGGTGCATATCTCCTTTCCCAAAAGTAGATTCTAAAATCTCAAATTCATAAATATTTGTATTTTAAATATCTAATTTGACATGAATATTGGGTATTCTTAGCCTTTTTTCCTCCTGTTTCCAGGCTTTAGTTTGATAAGGAAACTGTTACATCAGAATGTGACCTGACACCAACCTCACACCCCATCGCACAACAGTCTCTTAAGAGTCATTATTTAAAAACAAAACTAAAAGGAGTTACTGGGAGAGTTGGACACCAGGATTCACCCGCAGGGGATAAATAATGTCTTGGCTGTTAAAGAGTTCGTGTGATTATGTTTTTAAGTTAACATTCACCAGTTTGGCTTTACAACACTCTGCCTGTTAACAGCTTAACCTGAGAGCCCTTAAGGCAAATCCCACTTCTCATCAAGATACAGCGTTAAATAAGAACATTGGCAGTTGCAACTTGGAAGTAACTAATAAAAAGAATCCCAAATTACGAGGCGTTCGTGTCCTCCCTCTGGAAGGCCCCGCGCAGCAGGTCTGGGCCGGGGCCTCCCTCCGTGCCCGCCTCCCGCGGCTCCCGCAGCCCCCGCGTCGCCGCAGCCCGCGCGGGGTCCGCTCTCTTCTCGTCGGGCGGTGGCGGCTCCTGCGGGAGCCTCTCCCGGGCGCGTTTTCCAGCGGCGGCTTTGGGCAGGCTCATCTGGAAGGCGCACCACAGCACGGTGCGGACCGTGCGCGTGGCCTGGCACAGCGCCCGGAGCGCCGCGGCCAGAGCCAGCACCACTGCGGGGGAAACGGCGCTTAGTTGGTGCGGCTGCGCTGCGGGGGCTCCCGCGCCAGGCCCCGACTTGCCCTGGCTCCTACACGTGTGGCAGAGTCGGACCTGAACCTCCTGTCCTCACACAGCAGGTGGGTGCCCGGCTTTGAGCCTCTGAGTTTGTCACAGCCCCTCCTGCTGCCCCTGCACACCTGGCTGGGGCTGCCCGGTGCACACACACACGCTCGGGGCACCTGGGCCCTCCCCCCTGGGGCACAGGTGGGTCCCTTACCTGTCCTGCCAAGGAGTCTGTACCACAGGGCAGGAACAGCTCGTTTGGGGCACCGGATCAAAGGACACAGGGGAATGATGCTGAACCCCAGCAATGCTGTAAAGGGTCCTGTGATTCTGGCACAGGTGCCCAGAGAAGCTCTGGCTGCCCCTGCCCTGGGAGTGTCCAATGGCAGGGGTGGGATGGATGGGCTTTGAGGTCCCTTCCCACCCAAACCACCCTGTGATTCCATAAGATGCTTAACATCAGATCAGAGGGAATAGAAAGGTGCTGGGGGAAACAGGGCTGGGCTGGGGAAAACCTGCTCCCAAACAAACCTAAACCATTAACAACAGAGCTCTGCCAAAGAGAGGAGCTGTGCAGCTTCAGGCCTTTTCCTCGAGGCTTTCCCAAACACACAGCAAATACAGTCACCACATTCAATAATTTACTATTTGAAAAATCCTCCCCAAATGCTGCCCCAGGGTCCCTCTCCCTCTCCTGACACAAGGCAGGGGGTCAGAGCACCACAGGCAGCAGGAATTTGTCCTGACTCCCATTCTGCCTGTGCACTAGTGAAAGATAAGCTGAGTATTTGGCTTAGTTTGGATACCATTAAGAATGAAAACATTCTGACCAATGTATTTTTGTGTATCCATCCAAAATAGGATTTGTATTTATGCCAGTCTGTGACAGAACATGCTTGAAAAGAGGAAATCCATTTGTAACCCAAGGCCATCTCTGTTTTTTTGGGCAGATTCAGCATGGAAATACCAGGGAAGGTCTGCACAAAGACAGAGCTGGAGGGTTGATGGGAGTGGGAATATGAGGGACAGGGAGAAGAAAGAGGCAATAGCTTAATATCATCTCCAAACCCTGAGTGTTACCAAAAAACCCCACTAATTCCTATTCCTTGCTAGTTTATTAACTGAATAAACCCACTCCAAACTGATTTAACCCATTTATCTCTATAAACCCCAGTTTTACTGTCCCCTCAAGCCTCTCATCCAAACCGCACCCAGTCTGCCTCTGGCAAAGCTCTAACACTGAGAAACACATTAAAACTCAAATACAACCTCCCTCACTTATTCTTTACAGCCTTGCAACATGTGCAGCCCTTCCCAAGCCCAGCTGTACCTCTCTCATCCTGGCAGCGGGGCGGGCCGTGCCGCTGAGGGGTGGAGGCAGTCAGGATTTCCTCCTTCCTCCGGGCCTGCACCACGTGGATGGAATCCAGGTGCTTGTCCAGCGCAGAGGAGATGTTGGCGTGCAGGGGGGAGCTGCGCAGGCGCTCCATCTTCCCCAGCAGAGTCACACCCTGGCAAACAAGGCCCATGTTACAGGAGGTCACACTGTGCTCACCTACACTTACCAGAGAATTAATTGATTAGGAAGAGCAGGTTAACGATATCCATTATTTTCCTTTGACAACAGTTCACAAAGTTACAGCTGCTCTAAGTTCTTACCTGGATTTGTTCACTCCAAACCCGAAGCTGTGGCACAACAGCAAAGCTACAGCACCCCAGTATAAGGCCCCCCAGCTTACTGGCTGATAACAGACCTGAACAGCTCGGAGACACCCATGCAACAGGAGCATTTATCTGAATCCAGAGACCTGGGGTCCCCCTTCCTGCAGCACTGATGCAATTCCTGGCTGAAAACTAATCCCCCACAGGCCAGTCCTCACCCAGATGATCCCCCTGTGCCAGGCAGGGCAGCTGGACTGGGAAAGGGAAAGCTGCTGTGGAACCACACGTGAGGTAATTCAGGTTTGTTTAGTCCATTGAAAATCTGCATCGTTGTTGTCTTGTTTATCTTAACCAGTGACATCACGGGGTTTCCCCGTCCTCAGCCACCTTCACAGAGCACTGAGAACCAGGTACTGCTCTGCAGGAAGAGACAAAACTAAAAATCCCCAGATTGTAACAGTCCTTGGGCCTGGCCACACTTGATGGCCTTAAGTAACCAAAGTCAAGGGTGTGATTTCCAAGAGGATTTAACTGGATGCTCCATCCTACCAGGAGTTAATCCCAGACTCGGCCAACTCAGCTGCCTCTCCAGCGTTTGTTCCCGTGTTCCTCTCTGCCCATCACTGAGCTGTCTGATGTCACAACTCAGGTTCAACAGCCCCACTGTGCTTGAGCATCCTTGAAACTACTTCTCAGTTGCCACCTAACAAGGGTTTGGGGTTCTTACCCTGAAGTTTGGTGTCTCAAATGGCTAGAGAGGACTCAGTCCTGTTTCAGAGGCAGGTTAAAAGTACCAGGACAAAGACAGGCAAGCCTTCTAAGCACAGAAACTTCCCAGCCCTGTTCTTTTGGGATTCATAGAGCAGGAGTTTCAAAAGTGTACCCTGAGCCCACCCAGAGGTCCCTCACTGTGCTCTCCCAGCGGGGTGAACAGCACCAGGCACAGGGCAGTGCCAGCAGGCAGGGAGCTCACCCAGCTCTATGGATTATTTCACCTGTTGCTCAGCCCTGCTGCCTCCAAGCAAAGTATCTCCCAGAATCCTTTCACCCCACAGTGCAAGGCAGGGAGAGGTTTCATCTCTGCTTTTGCTCCTCCTGCAGCACCAGCACCCTGGCTCTGGCTCTGGCCCTCAGGAGGGGCAGTGCAGCCCCTCACCATCCTGCTGGCAGCTCAGGTGGGTTTGTGCCCACCCTCTGCAGAGTCCTGCCAGCTGCAGCCCCCCAGGGGCTGGGCAGAGCCCCTGCAGCTCGGCAGATCTGTCACACTTGCCCTACAGCTCTCTGGATTAAGCAGCAAACTAATAACAGAAATTCAGGTTGAAGTTACATAAAATAACCATTCTGCATTAAAAAACCACCAGACTCTCAAGCAATTATATACCAAAGTCTTCCAAATATTAATTAAATTTGCTTTTTTCCACAAATACCTCCTCCAACACGGTGTCTACAAAACCAGAGTGAACATTTCCCTGCTGAGCTGCTTGGAATGCAGCACATCTGAGGGCTGTGCAGGCACAGGCTCCAGGACTGGATGCACCACGTGCAGCTCTTGCACCAGAAACCACATCCCCTGGGCACGTGGGGATGTGTGAGCCCCAGCCCCTCCGTGGCTCCCTGGTAACAGCACAGGGAACCTGGAGCTGCAGAAACTCTATCAGGATCTGCTGAAATGTTATTCCCTGCACAGAACAAAGCTATTTTGGGAAAAGCTGCCCTGATCATCTTACCTATCTCACATGGTACTCTAAGTTCTGTAGGATAAGTTCAATAGATTTTGTTTTTAGTCCTACAACTCACTCTGGCTTGTTCCCGTAGCTGATCCACAATTAAGCGATCAACTCTTGATGGATTTGATGTCAGCCTTGGAATGGGAATGTTGTTAGTACTGGAAACCTTTTTCCCTTGGAAATTCTTTGCAAGTGCTGATTCAGTCTGCAGGAAAACAAAAGAACAACTCCCTCAGAAGCAGTGTGAGCTTCATTACAGAAACAAGAAAAAAACACCAGATATTCCCTTTCTTCCCCTCAGGGTTTTGGGTTTTTTTGAAAGGAGATAATGAGGATTCAGGCATTTGGGATTTAACCCTTTGGTGAGACAATCGTGCTTAAGTGAACAACTGCTTGACTCAAAGCAGTTCAACTACAGCAATCGTGTTCTGCTCACTCTGGCTACAGCCTGGACTGGTTTTGCCTGGAAATAAAATGGAGGCAAGTCAGAATTACAGGGGAAAAAATGACCAAACAGATGTGGATCTCAGACATAAATTAAAACTGTTTCAGTCAGCAATTAACCTAACTTTTGTAAAGATTTCTTAACCTACAAAAGGTTTTTTTGTCTGAACACTCTGGTCTGGTGTAAGGTGTCCCTGAGCAGGGCAGGGGGTGGAACGAGATGAGCTTCAGGGTCCCTTCCCACCCAAACCATCCTCTGGTTCTACGATAAAGCTGCAGCTGAATTTTCCCCACCATCCCCTGGCCACACATGTGCCAACTCCTCTCCTGCACTTTCCCATCAGACACCACCTCCCATCCTCAGGCTGGACTCACTCTCCCCCAGCCCCTCCATTCACAGCAACCACCACTGCCTTTTGTCAGGAAACACTTTGGCAAAACCTCTCCCCATGTTAATTCCCCTCAGAATTAGGTTTCTTTGTGGGGGCTGGCACAGCAGAGCTCCCAAAGGCCCCACTGTTGCCAGGTGACATTTGGCCCACAGACAGTCCCAGGTACTGAAATTCAAACCCCATCCCAACTGGTGAAATGGAGACACGTTTTCCTCCTGCTGAGGCCCAAAAAGGGCAATTGCTTTCACACAGCACTGCCCGAGCCTTTTAGTTCAAGGGTTTGAATTAAATGATCCTTTCTTCAGCCTCTGTTTCTGGGGAAAACAAGAGCCCCTTCACACACACCTTGGGTTTGAACCCTCGGGGAAACAGAAGGTGAGAAGAACTCATTGTAGCGCCCAAGAAATTGAAGTGAAAGAATTGAAAGAAACTGTATTTACTGTATTAATAAAAAAGGTGTAACATCTTTTTGTTACTTATGGACACGCCTTCCCCAACCCACCCCCGAGACTGGAGAAGTCCCTGAATTCCTTCTTTAAGTGCAACTCTCCATATAACCTTAGTTAGACTCCCAGCCAGGCTACAAACCTTCACACCTTCCCTCTTCAGGTCCAAACACACAGAGAAACAACCTTGGAACTTTGAAGTCCCACTAACCATTTCAACTCCTAACAGCAGAACTACCCAGGCCCATGAGCTGTGACTGCACTGAGCAGGACGAGACCCACATCAAATCTGGGATATTAATGTAGTTTGGGAATTTTTACCTTCTTCCTTTCTTTCTCCAAAGCTCTCCACTGCTCATAGCACTCCTCCAGCCTCACATGCAGCTCACTGGCCGGCCCACTGCGGCTCTTCGCTTGCTTCTGAAATCCAAATGCTGACACGAAGCCAGAGAGTGCACTGTCACTCAACATCTTATCCGTCAAACAAGGGTAGAGGCGTTTCAGATCGTCCTGGGAGACCAAGGGGTGAGGCTCCAGCAGAGGCACCACCGAACGGCCCAGGTGAGCGGGTCTCACGGGGAAGGCGCCGGGGCCCAGCTGCCGGTGACGCCTCAAGTCGCCCACGCCGGCGCTGGGGATGCCCGGAGCCTGCAGGCCGCCCCCAGGGCTGATGGCGCTGCTGTTCCCGCTCCCTGCCCAGAGGTGGAGCTGCCCCTGAGACTCCAGCAGCTGCTGGTACATGTCCTGCAACACCCCCTCCGCCTGGCTCTGTCCTTCCAGGTCGCAGTGCTCGCTCTGGGGCTTCAGCTGGAAACGCTGTTTGTTCAGACTGTCAGTGATCCTGAACTGCTGAGCCAAGTAGCTGTCACAGACTCCATTCGGCTGCTTCAGCTTCTTCTCACTGAGGTACTCGAGGAAGTTCTCTTCCCCACCCCTGGCCAGGGCTTCCATGCACACAGCTGCCCGAGCTCGTTCCACAGCACCGTAACCCATGTCAAGGCTGGAGAGAAATGGGTTGTCTTGACAGTACTTCTGAAGGAAATTACAATTTAAAGGCAAATTTGAAGCTGGTAACTGAAAAACATCATTAGAATGACTGGAACTTTTTGGAAATGCAGGTGACTGATTATTTACCTTCAACACAGGACCTGGATTCTGGAAGGGGGCAGAAGCAGCGGGTTTGGTTTGGATGTTCATCCACGCTGGCCTCGCACTAGAGCCTCCTGAAGGCACTGCTGCTGTGGGCAACAGTGGCAGTGATTTATATAATTCAGGGTTCTGAAGATCGGCCTTGGGAAACTGCTGCTTTTCCACACCATTATTCCCTGGACAAGCTGCAAAACATTTTGGTCCATACTCAAATTTTTGCCCCAAATCAGTGCCGAAGGAAGGCTCATTTGCAAACTGTTTTTCTGATACAAGTCCTATAGACTTGGGAAATGTAAAGTCGTGCTGATCTGAAATTGTGTCTTCAAATTTTTTCTGAGTTCCTGATTTAACTTGAAATAACTTAGCATAGGGCTCTACATCCAGAGATGGTGCCTCGGGGGTTCCATTTACCACCTTTCTATTTTCTTGGAGGTTACAACTGGTGCTCTTGTTGGGCTTTGCTTTACCAGCATGAGGATATTCTGTGTATTTGCTGTAATCTGTGTTTTCATTGTATCTGTGACACTGTGGAAGAAACGTTTCTGCCCGTTTTGAGTGCACCTGTGCATCTGCTCCCTTGGGACACACCTTGTCCCTTCCATAACAATAGACATCCACTCCTGGCTCTTTGACTGCATCAGAGTACCCAGCCTGGGGGGCAAAGGTGTTTTTCAGGTACAGGTAGTTCTGGTATCCAGGTGTTGTCCTCACAGCCTCGCTGGTCTGTGTGCTGGCACACTCAGCCCTGGCAGGGAACAGGCCCTGCTCCTCCAGCTCCACGGCGGCAAACCCGCGGTAAGAGTCGTCTGCTTTGTGCTGGGAGCCCAGCGCGGCGCTGGGCAGGAACTGCCTGTCAGCAGCAGGGACGGCCTCGCTGCTGCAGAAACCCTGCTGGGGGGCAGCTCCAACCACTGCCCTCCTGCCCTCTGGCAGCAGCTCGTGGGGGTCCACTCTGGCTGCGTTCACTGGCCACACCGACTTCAGGGTGGGAGGGCAACTCCTTGGAAAACAAGAAATGCACGGTTAGAGGCTGATCTGAGGTGCTGCTCTCCATCCCCAAACATAAAGGAAGGCTTAAGAACCCAGTTCTTCCCTAACCCTTCCAAGATGTCTGAGTTCAACTTCTACCCACTCCTGTCACCTTCTGTTTCCTATACTCAGCTGAGAAAACTGATTCTGCCTTGTCCAAATGCAGCCTCACAGCTCAGGAGCTACGGACACGCCTTCGAGCTGCAAGGGAAGTGTCCACACCAAGTCATGGCCCCTCAGTGCTGCTGCAGATTTACTGTCCATCCCCACCAAAACACTCCAGGTGCAGGACCAGGTTCAGGTAACCAAACTGCCCTCAGCCTCCCAGAGACAGCTCCTCTCTCCTCTCACTCGTGCCTTACACTGGCCTGCACTGCTTCCTGCAGGCAGAGCCAGGGGCAGCATCCCAGCACCCTTCCCCTCCTTACACGAACTACCAGGAATCAAGCAATCCCTGACTTCCAAGAAAAACTCTGAACAGAATGAGTAAACAGGAAATTGTGCCTGGAAGTCATTGCAGGCCAAATCTGGGAGTAGTGAAAACAGAATTCCAGCCCTGCCTGTCCAAAGCAAAGGAATTACTGAGCTCTCTCGGGATCAAGACTGAAGTTTTCCCTCATTTCAGCCACGTAACTTGGCACATACAGAAATCACTGGAATTGTTTGGGAAGACAGAAGAAAAAAGCAGTGCCTGGATTGGGAACCTGAGAGCTGGGTTCCCTCTCCTGTCACTTACACCTAGAAAAGGAAAAGTTAGGGACCTCTGTAAGCATCTGAGGGATGCTGGACCTGCACCCTTCTGTGTCATGTTGTTATGACCATCTAATTGTCCATCTCGTGGTGCAGGAACGGAGGCAAAATACATCTGACATCTAAATATGAAGATATTGCTTAGGTAGCACTAACAGCAAGCAACATCCACTTTGCCTGGAATTCTCTTCTGCCAGTCCAAGAAAGTGTGGAGTCTGACTGTGTATTCTTTCTGTAAATTGTCATTAATTAAGACAGAAACCTGAAGTCTGAATTCAGTCTTGATTCAAGAAAGAGCACGCCAAGACACACATCCAAGGGATTTACCTGAATACAGCATGTCCACAACACTCATTAAGGCCTTATTTTAAAAAACTCCAACTAACAAGGTCTCTAAATATCAGAGATCCAGAAGCTGCCACGCAATGAGTGCCCTTGAGAAAAGCTTCCAAGTACCCCAGGTGAGATGCTGGAAGATCAGGGGAGGGAGGGAAAGCGCCCGGAGCACGAGGCTGGGGCAGCAGCAGATGTGAAGCCAAATAATGAGCACAGAGAGCTCAGCAAGGGGAGCTCCTGTCAGAGAACAGCTGGGCAGCAGCACCTGCACCCACTCACCCCTCAGCAAAGCACGGCTGTGGCTTGTCTTGTTCTTCCAGGATGTTTGACACGAGCACATACAGATCTGTTTCACTGCCACAATCATTCCTTTCGGGCTGAATCCTGAAAACCAACTGTGTATTAATTAAAACAATTCCCTCGTCCCAAGGATTTCCCAAGTTAGATTAAACAAAAAAATCTACTGCATCTACTTCACCAACACAGATGCACTCCCTGCCAAGGGGGACTACCTGGGCTTCAGGTTAACCTGAGGAGCAGGAGGCTGCTTGGTGTCATCGGTACATGTGGACCAGGGAGGGTACAAGAGGGAAGGGTCCATGGGTGCAGAGTACTCTGATGGTGAAAGGGAAGAACTGTAGGTCTGAGGTAACTCCACATTATCTTCATTCTGCATTTAATGTAAATAAAAGCACTGATTTAATATCAGACACATCAAATTGCCATTTTGTCATTCCATGTGGTTGTAACCAAGTTCACTCTTGGAGGAACCAGCCCATGAGAAGCAAATGATCCACACATTTGGGACACAAAAATTTCACACCACACTGATGTCTTTAAGCAGAATTTTCTGTATCTTTAAGTAGAATTCTCTGAACCTTTAAGCAGAATTCTCTGTCCTTTCCTTTGCTCTCTGCTGCAGATTGGAGCTGATGGCATCATTCTCACCTTTAACCCCCTTTTGAACACAAACATGTTCTCAGGTTAAACAGCTGCTGCTTGATGCTTATGGAAAGCTTTTATATTTTATGTCCTGACTGGCCCTTGCTGGAGATGTGGCCTTGGAGCTGCAGCTCAGACCTTCTCTGGCACCCAGCTCTGGGTTATGCACATCCTGAGCTGAACTTGGCCTGAAATTGAGGAGGAGGAGGCACCTCCTCAAGACCCCCAAAACCAGTGAAGAGGCTCAGGCAGGCACAGTAACAAGTATTGCTCAGGGCTGTGCAAACTCAGTGACTCTGCACTGAGTGGGAGGGAACTCTGCATTAGGTAGGCAGGTTTATGTAAACTTTACTCCTTGGTGTGCTTGATTTGTGGAAAACTTCCAACTTGCACCCTGCACAGAATAATCAATGTCTCCTTTCTGAGCCTGACTCTGTATATATTCAGAGAGTTCCTAAAACTGGCAACAATGTCAGCCTAAAACATCTGGTCCAGTTTCCAACAGATGATCCCTGACAGGAGCTGGGAGACATCCCCTTTCTCCCCATCATTACAGGCTATTTAAGCTACTGAAGAAAATTTGCAGCCAATTCTTTTCTCGAGGAAAGGTTCCTGATTAAGAGAAAAGGAGCATTTGCCTGTTTGAATTAAATACAATAAACCTTCTTAGCTTTTAGAACGTGAAAAAATGAATGGTATTTTTGCAGGGTTAAACGTTAAAGACACAGGAGACACTCCTCTGTAGAGCAGAGCAGTCTGGCAGCAACAGGAAGGCTCCCACAGAGCCAGGTTTGACCCCAGCAAGGCTCTCTGCCTAACCACAGACAGTGTCTGCTGCACACTGGGGTTCCCCAAGTCTGTGAGCACAAAACATGCCCAGTTGCTGGGCAAACCTACAAGTCCTGGATGGTCTTGAAGGTACTGGGAATGAATTTTCATTTGAGTCTTTTACCTCAGTGTAAGTTTAAGGCTATTAAAGGCAAAAATTCCAGGAGAGATCCAACATATTTCACTGTCCTGGTATTATCTGCTGGTCAGACTGAGAACACTTGGCCTGTACACCTGTGGTTGCCACAGAGATATCTGTGGAAATAATTAAGTTTCTCTGTCTTACCAACTCTCCGGTTTTCCCAAAGTGCTCCTTTGCTCCTCTACAAGTGTTTATGCCAACAGGAGAACAAAGAGCACAGTGAAATACCACTTTACAAACACCCCTTATTGCTTCTCCTGTGACTGCATCAGGAAAGCCACTGTCCTCTCTGAGGGACATTTACAGTCACAGAGATTTGCCACCGTTAAATCAGACCCAGCGATTTACATTTGCCTGCACCAGCAACTGCCTTAGAAATGTGTTTTGCCCATTTTATTTACAAGCAACCCCGACTCTCACAGAGACCCAAAGAAGAGCTCAGAGCCAGGCAAACCTGTGATTTGTAGCAGCCATAGAGCGAGGCTGGGCCCGGCACTCCGGCGCTGAACAGGTCCGTGGAACGCCCGCCGGCCTCGGCGCCGCCCCAGCCGCGGCCGCTCCGGAACGCCCCGCTGGGCTGTGGGGACAGGGACAGGCTGAGCCACCCCCGCACAGACACGGCTGCACACGGCGCTGCCAGCCCTGCACTGCACACCAGGGAAAGGCCCTGAGCAGCTTTAAGTTACCAGAGGATTCTGTTCCGTCGGAGTGCTCGAGGAATTGGTTCTATATATTGATGTAAAACACTTTCCTGTTTACCCTTAAAGAAAAGCTGAACCCACCAAAGCACAAGAAACTGGGAAGGTGTTCAGAGAACAAGAGGAAACCTGCACTGAGCTTCTCAACATCAGAGCCACCACAGAGGAACATCAGTCACAGAAGCAGCAGAATGCCCACAGAATCATGGAATGGTCTGGGTTGTAAGGGACCTTAAAGTTCATCCTGTTCAACCCTCTGCCAAGGACAGGGAACCTTTTGACCCTGTCCTTTCAGCCTTCCAGAGATTCCTGGACACCTGTCATCCTTCCATCACATTGTTTGTTACATGGAGACAGAACGTGCATTTCTAGATGTCGTAAGCCACGACTTTGCTGTAATACCCACCCTGGGAGCTGTGCTGGAGATCTGCTGCCTTCTGGAACTATGGGAGAAACAGCTCCCACCTCTGAGACCCCCCTGCCCATCACGCCCTGCAAGAGCCAGAAATCCCTGCCCAGGGGGACCAGGGAATGGGAACAAACAGAAACTGAGGGGTCTCCTTCCCTTCTCCAGAAGGTGAGGTACATAAGGAAAACTCAAACTGGCTAGCTAAGAACTCCTTCAGTTAAAAAATACAAAAGTGAATCTCTTGGCAAAACTGCCATGGCAGTGCATTTGCAATGACTACCAAATTGGGAAGAAGTTGAGGTTTCACAGGGTTAAGGTTCTGAAGGGTTCTGAGCAAGCTCTGCTCTCTAAAAACACATTCTTCCACAGTTCCCTGAGGATACACCACACCCGTGTGACCTACAGCACGACCTTCACTAACACCAGTCAAGCCCATGTATTTTTCTGTGCTTTTGAGGCACACTCTCCAACCCCGTGAACACACAGAGCCAGGGCGGGGCTCAGCCCCCGTCCGGGCCTGGTTTCCCCTCAGCAATCCCTGCTGACAGCGACACCCGCAGGGTGGGCGAGCCCACAGCCCACCCTCAGCTCCAGGGCCACGCCCAAGCCCACATTTCCCCACAGACAGGTGTTTTTCGGGACTCGGGTGAGGAGGTTCCCCCCGGGCCTGGGCTCGGTCTCACACGGCTGGGAGGGTGCCGGGGACCCGGGGCTGGGCGGGGCAGAGGGACCAGGCACTCCTGAGAGGCGGCTGCGACCCCGACGGGGCCGCGGTGCCCCCTCACTCAGCGCCGGGACAGCCCGGGGGGCCCGGCGGGGGTGGGTGTGGCGGGCGGAGCCGAGGGCCGGGCCGCGGGGCCGGTCCCTGCGCACACCCATTTCTGTACCGATGTGTGGGTCCCTGCACACCCATTTCTGTACCGATGTGTGGATCCCTGCACACCCCACACACCAGTACCGATGTGTGGGTCCCTGCGCACCCCAACACGCCAGTACCGATGTGTGGGTCCCTGCACACCCCACACGCCAGTACCGATGTGTGGGTCCCTGCGCACACCCATTTCTGTACCGATGTGTGGATCCCTGCACACCCCACACACCAGTACCGATGTGTGGGTCCCTGCACACCCCACACGCCAGTACCGATGTGTGGGTCCCTGCACACCCATTTCTGTACCGATGTGTGGGTCCCTGCGCACCCATTTCTGTACCGATGTGTGGGTCCCTGCGCACACCCATTTCTGTACCGATGTGTGGGTCCCTGTGCACCCCAACACGCCAGTACCGATGTGTGGGTCCCTGCACACCCATTTCTGTACCGATGTGTGGGTCCCTGCACACCCCACACGCCAGTACCGATGTGTGGGTCCCTGCGCACACCCAGACGCCAGTACCGATGTGTGGGTCCCTGCACACCCATTTCTGTACCGATGTGTGGGTCCCTGCGCACACCCATTTCTGTACCGATGTGTGGGTCCCTGCGCACCCCAACACGCCAGTACCGATGTGTGGGTCCCTGCGCACCCCCACACGCCAGTACCGATGTGTGGGTCCCTGCGCACCCATTTCTGTACCGATGTGTGGGTCCCTGCGCACCCCCACACGCCAGTACCGACCCGACACCCGGGCCGTGCCCGCTCTCACCTCCATGCCGGGCCGGGCCGGGCCCGCGCGGCGCCGCCTGAGGCGATTCCGGCCGTTGCCCTCGCGCCGGCCCAACGGCGGCCCCGCGCCCATTGGCCAGCGCCTCGCCCTCCCGCCCAATCAGCGGCCGCGCCGCCGCCTCGCACCCCTCCCTCCTCCCCCCGCCGCCCAACGTGACCCGGCCCCGAGCGCCACGCGGCACAGCCGCCGGCCGAGGCGGGAGGACACGGCCGCGATTGGCCGCGCCCGCCGCCGTGCAGCCAATGGAGGAACGGCTCGTTGCGCCCCCCGCCAATGAACGGCCGCGGAGCTGCAGCTTGCCCGGAGACAGCGGGGGAGGCGGGGGGGGGGGGGAGCAGGGCGGAGGGGGGCGGGTAGTGAGGGGGGAATGGCTGAGGGGTGGGATAGCCCCGAGGGGTGGGATAGCCCCGAGGGGTGGGATAGCCCCGAGGGGTGGGATATTCCTGAGGGGTGGGATAGCCCCGAGGGGTGGGATAGCCCCGAGGGGTGGGAATTCCTGAGGGGTGGGATAGCCCCGAGGGGTGGGATAGCCCCGAGGGGTGGGATATTCCTGAGGGGTGGGAATGGCTGAGGGGTGGGATAGCCCCGAGGGGCGGGAATTCCTGAGGTGTGGGATAGCCCCGAGGGGTGGGATAGCCCCGAGGGGTGGGATAGCCCTGAGGGGCGGGATAGCCCTGAGGGGTGGGAATTCCTGAGGGGTGGGATAGCCCCGAGGGGTGGGATAGCCCTGAGGGGTGGGAATGGCTGAGGGGTGGGATAGCCCCGAGGGGCGGGAATTCCTGAGGGGCAGGAACTGCTGAGGGGTGGGATAGCCCTGAGGGGTGGGAATGGCTGAGGGGTGGGATAGCCCTGAGGGGTGGGAATTCCTGAGGGACCTGAGGGGTGGGAAATCCTAAGGGATGAGATATCCCTGAGGGGTGGGAATTGCTGAGGGATGGGATATCCCCCAGAGCTGTGGGATAATCCTGAGGGATGGAACCCCTGAGGGATGGAAGGACTTGAGGCACAGGACCCCTGAGAGCCTTGTTGGGGGAAATGGGGCCTGTGGCACTGCTGGGGCCTGTCACTGCCAGGCCATGGCACCTCCCAGGCCATGGCACCTCCCAGGCCATGGCACCCATCTGGACTTTGTCATTCCCCTGGATTCTGTCACTGCCCTGGCCCTGTCACTGCCCTGGCCCTGTCACTGCCCTGGCCCTGTCACTGCTCTGGCCATGTCACCCTGCCCAGACCACCTCCCTCACCCAGACACCATGACATGAGCCCCTAGATCATGTCACCCACCATGGGCTTTGTCACACCACCCCACACCCCGTCACCCCACACCCCGTCACCCCACACCCCCACACCCCGTCACCCCACACCCCATCACCCCACACCCCGTCACCCTCACACCCCCACACCCCATCACCGTCACCCCACACCCCCTCACCCCACACCCCGTCACCCCCACACCCCGTCACCCCCACACCCCATCACCCCCACACCCCACACCCCGTCACCCCACACCCCCACACCCTGTCACCCCCACACCCCACACCCCATCACCCCACACCCCGTCACCCCCACACCCTGTCACCCCACACCCCGTCACCCCACACCCCGTCACCCCCACACCCCGTCACCCCCACACCCCGTCATCCCACACCCCGTCACCCCACACCCCCGCACCCCACACCCCGTCACCCCCACACCCCACACCCCGTCATCCCACACCCCGTCACCCCACACCCCGTCACCCCACACACCATCACCCCACACCCCCACACCCCGTCACCCCACACCTCACACCCCACACCCCATCACCCCGCACCCCCTCACCCCACACCCCGTCACCCCCACACCCCGTCACCCCCACACCCCGTCACCCCACACCCCATCACCCCACACCCCCACACCCCGTCACCCCACACCTCACACCCCACACCCCATCACCCCGCACCCCCTCACCCCACACCCCGTCACCCCCACACCCCGTCACCCCACACCTCACACCCCACACCCCATCACCCCGCACCCCCTCACCCCACACCCCGTCACCCCACACCTCACACCCCACACCCCGTCACCCCGCACCCCCTCACCCCACACCCCGTCACCCCCACACCCCGTCACCCCACACCCCCGCACCCCACACCCCGTCACCCCACACCCCGTCACCCCCGCACCCCGTCACCCCCACACCCCGTCACCCCCGCACCCCACACCCCCGCACCCCACACCCCGTCACCCCACACCCCGTCACCCCCACACCCCGTCACCCCCACACCCCGTCACCCCCGCACCCCACACCCCGTCACCCCACACCCCGTCACCCCCACACCCCGTCACCCCGCACCCCCTCACCCCCACACCCCCTCACCCCACACCCCGTCACCCCCACACCCCCTCACCCCCACACCCCACACCCTGTCACCCCCACACCCCCTCACCCCCACACTCCACACCCCGTCACCCCTGCACCCCGTCACCCCACACCCCGTCACCCCCACACCCCCTCACCCCCACACCCCACACCCCGTCACCCCACACCCCGTCACCCCGTCACCCTGTCACCCTGTCACCCCCACACCCCCTCACCCCACACCCCGTCACCCCCACACCCCCTCACCCCCACACCCCACACCCCGTCACCCCTGCACCCCGTCACCCCACACCCCGTCACCCCCACACCCCCTCACCCCCACACCCCACACCCCGTCACCCCTGCACCCCGTCACCCCACACCCCGTCACCCCCACACCCCCTCACCCCCACACCCCACACCCCGTCACCCCACACCCCGTCACCCCCACACCCCCTCACTCCCACACCCCACACCCCGTCACCCCACACCCCGTCACCCCACACCCCGTCACCCCGTCACCCCACACCCCGTCACCCCCACACCCCACACTCCGTCACCCCACACCCCACACCCCGTCACCCCCACACCCCACACCCCGTCACCCCACACCCTGTCACGCCGGTGCTTGGGCTGTGTGGCTGTGAATGCCCGGCGTGTCCTTTGGTTGGGGTCCCTCCTCAGAGGCACCAGCTCGAGCCGTGATTTGGTTATTTAGTTGTTGCACCGTGATTAAATTATTTGAAGCATCAGGATATCTGAGGTTCTGCTCTGGGAAACCTGGGGTGGAGCTGGTTGGGAGCCTGGTCTGGCTGTGTGAGTGTGGGCGGGAGGAGCAGCTCTGAAGGCGCCTCTGTCCCAGCTCTTGTGGTGCCCCAGGACCTTCCAGAGTGGCTCCTGAACTGCCACACAGGGATGTTTCCTCAACAGCCCTGCCCCGGCCCCAGCAGTCACCAAGTGTTCTCAGTATCTGCCATGGGAGCCAGAATCATGGAATCAGCTGGGTTGGAAGAGACCTCTGAGATCATCAAGTCCAACCCTTGATCCAACCCCACTGTGATCACCAGATCATGGCACTCAGTGCCACGGCCAAGCTCAGCTGAAAAACCTCCAGGAATGGGGAATCCACCCCCTCTCTGGGCAGCCCATTCCAATCCCTGAGCACTCTCTCTGCAAAGAATTTCTTTCTCATCTCCAACTCCAATTTCCCCTGGCAGAGCTTGAGCCCATCGTGCCCCCTTGTCCTATTGCTGAGTGCCTGGGAGAAGAGACCAATCCCCACCTGGCCAGAACTTCCCTTCAGGCAGTTCCAGACAGTGCTGAGCCTCCTCTTCTCCAGGCTGAACACCCCCAGCTCCCTCAGCCTCTCCCCACAGTACTTGTGCTCCAGTCCCTTCTCCAGCCTCGTTGCTCTTCTCTTCTCAGTTGGGTTGGAAGAGACCTCTGAGATCACCAAGTCCAACCCTTGATCCAACCCCATTGTGATCACCAGCCCAGGGCACAGAGTGCCCTGGGCTGGTGATCACAATGGGGTTGGATCAAGACATGTTGGATTCTCTGTCCCTGGACGTGTTTAAGAGGAGACTCAGTGCCACATCCAGTCCCTTCTCCAGCCTCGTTGCTCTTCTCTGGCCCCGCTCCAGCCCCTCAATCTCTTTCCTCAACTGAGGGGCCCAGAACTGAACACAACACTCAAGGTGTGGCCTCCCCAAGGCAGAGTCCAGGGGAAGGGTCACTGCCCTGGGCCTGCTGGCCACGCTAGTTTGGATCCAGGCCAGGATCCCCTTGGCCTTCTTGGCCACCTGGGCACACTGGTGGCTCCTGTTGAGCTTCCTGTCCCTCAGTCCCCCCAGGTCCCTCTGCCTGGCTGCTCTCCAGCCACTCTGTGCCCAGCCTGGAGCGCTGCAGGGCTTGGGGTGGCCAAAGGGCAGGACCTGCACTTGGCCTTGTTGAACTCCATCCCATTGCAATCAGCCCATCTCTCCAGTCTCTCCAGATCCCTCTGCAGAGCCCTCCTGCCTTCCAGCAGCTCGACACTCCCTCCCAGCTTGGTGTCAGCAGCAAATTTGCTGCTGAAGGACTCAATCCCCTCATCTAAATCATCAATAAAGGTGTTAAACAGGACTGGACCCAACACTGACCCCTGGGGACACCACTGGTGACCAGCTGGATGCAGCTCCATTCACCAGCACTCTCTGGGCCTGGCCCTCCAGCTCCTGACTCAGCAGAGGGTACACCTGTCCAGGCCATGGGCTACCAGCTTTTCCAGGAGTATATTATGGGAGACGGTGTCAAAGCCCTTGCTGAAGTCCAGACAGAGACACCCACCCACAGCCTTCCCCTCATCCACCAGGTGGGTCACCTGATCATAAAAGTAGATCAGGTTGCTCAGACAGGACCTGCCCCTCCCAAACCCATGCTGGCTGGGTCTGATCCCTTGCCCACCCTGAAGGTGCTGTGTGATTGCACTCAGGATGATCTTCTCCATAATCCTGCCAGGCACTGAGGTCAGGCTGACAGGCCTGGAGTTGCCAGGGTCCTGCTTGCAGCCCTTTTTGTGGATTGGGGTGACATTCACCAACTTCCAATCATCTGGGACCTCCCCAGAGAGCCAGGACTGTTGGAAGATGATGGAGAGTGGCTTGACAAGCTCTTCTGCCAGCTCCTTCATCACCCTGGGATGGATCCCATCTGGTCCCATAGACTTGTGAGGATCCAGCTGGCTCAGTAAATCACTAACTGTATCCTCCTGGAATTTAGGGGGGTTATTCAGCCTCTTGTCATTGTCCATCACCTCCAAAGGCCAGCTGTCCAAAGAGCCACCTGTCTTGCTGGTGAAAACTGAAGCAAAGTAGGTGTTAAGTACTGCAGCTTTCTCCTCCTCCTGATTAAATGTGTTCCCCTCGAGTCCAACAGAGAACGGAGGTTTTCCTTGCCCCTCCTTTTGTTATTAATGTATTTATAGAAGAGCTTTTTGTTGTCCCTAACAGAAGTAGCCAAATTGATTTCATATTGCACTTTTGCCCATCTAATGACCTAAGTCCCTAAACTCTTCATGAGTACCCAGTCCTTTCTTCAACAGTCGGTAAGCTCTCCTTTTATCCTTGATTTCCTTCAGAACCTCCCTGTTCAAACAAGCTGGTCATCTTCCCTTCTGGCTGGTATTTTGGCACACTGGGACAGCCTGTTCCTGTGCACTCAAGACTTCCTTCTTGAAGGACATCCATCCCTCCTGTACCCCCTTATTTTCAAGAGTTGTTTCCCAGGGTACTCTCTGGACCAGACTTCTGAATAGGCCGAAATCTGCCCTCCGGAAATCCAGAGTAGAGGTTTTATTGATGGCCCTCCTTGCATCCCTGAGTATTGAAAACTCTATTACTTCATGGTCACTGTGCCCAGACAGCCTCAGACTACAACATCTCCCACCAGCCCCTCTCTGTTGGTAAACAGTAGGTCTAGGGGGGCCTTACCCCTGGTAGGCTCATTTACCAGCTGATGAAGGAAATTGTCCTCTACACACTCCAGGAACCTCCTAGACTGCCTCTTCTCTGCAGTGCTGAGCTCCCAGCAGATATCTGGCAGGTTAAAGTCACCCACAAGAACAAGGGCTGGAGATTTTGAGACATCTGCCAGCTGCTTGTAGAGTAATTCATCCCCTTCATCACCCTGGTTGGGTGGCCTATAACAGACTCCCACAAGGGTGTCAGCCTTGTTGGCCTTCCCCCTGATTCTGGTCCACAGGCACTCAACCTTATTGTTAATGACCTCAAGTTCTACAGTCAAGAGGCTCTCTAATATAGAGAGGCCCCCTCCAGCAGTGACAGAGCCATCCCTGTGTGCCCCACAGGGGACCCCCAGAGCCCCAGGGCTGGGAGAGAAGCCCCAGGGAAGATGAGATGGTGGCAGAGGGAGCCAGGAGAGGCAAGGGGGGCTCTGTGTCACATCCTTCTTTCCTTAGACCTCTCATCATTGCTGCTGGGTCAGATGCTCTGCCAAGCACATGAATATCTCTGCTCTTATTGAAAAGGACAGAGGAAAACCCAAAAACCCTGAAGCCAAACCCTACTTGTTTTGTCTTCTCAAGTTATTTTGGTTTGCACTCCTCAAGCTGTTTTTATGGTCTCTGGGGACAGCATGTTTGCTGCCACCCCTGTCTGGGCTGCCCCAGGCAGTGCGTGACCCCAGGCAGATGTTATTTTATGAGTTGGGGTCTTTTGTGCTGTGATACATCTCTCACTTTGTCAGTGTGTGCTCCCAGCCCACGGGACCACGGGGAGAGCAGGGGGATGAGCCTGTGGGGTCAGGTCTGCCCAGCCCCTTCCTAAGCCCACCCAGGCACTCCAGACACAGGTGATGTGCCCGCTGGAAGCCCAGGGATTCACTGCAGGAGGGAAGGTCTTGGTTCCACAGTGTGTGCCAGCCCTCGGCTCCATTCCTTGCTGCCTGTCCCTGGGGGTAGGGATTTGGGCTGTGGGGCAGGACTGGGGGCATGTGGGGCAGGACTGGGGGCATGTGGGGCAGGACTGGGGGCATGTGGGGCAGGGATTTGGAGCTGTGGGGCAGGACTGAGGGGATGTGGGGCAGGACTGGGGGCATGTGGGGCAGGGATTTGAGGATGTGGGGCAGGGATTTGGGACTGTGGGGCAGGACTGGGGGGATGTGGGGCAGGACTGGGGGTATGTGGGGCCGGGATTTGGAGATGTGGGGCAGGACTGGGGGGATGTGGGGCAGGGATTTGAGGATGTGGGGCAGGGATTTGGGACTGTGGGGCAGGACTGGGGGGATGTGGGGCAGGACTGGGGGCATGTGGGGCAGGGATTTGGAGCTGTGGGGCAGGACTGGGGGGATGTGGGGCAGGGATTTGAGGATGTGGGGCAGGGATTTGGGACTGTGGGGCAGGACTGGGGGGATGTGGGGCAGGGATTTGGGGCTGTGGGGCAGGACTGGGGGGATGTGGGGCAGGGATTTGGAGCTGTGGGGCAGGACTGGGGGGATGTGGGGCAGGGATTTGGGGCTGGCCTTTGGGGCTGGCTCAGGAGCCAGAGGCACCTTTGTGCTTGGTTTGGGGAGCTTTACTTTGCTTTTCTCCCCCTTTTGAAGCAGTAGAACGTGGGTAGGCACAGCCACTGTGTCACTGTCCCTCTCAGCTATTTCCCTACAAATTCATATGCTCCATCTCTGGCATTTCTTGCTTCATGAGGTGTCTCTTCAAGGCCACACAGCTGAGATCTGTGAAGCTCAGAGCGCTGCAGCTCCCCTCCAAACCACACTGCTCAGCCCCAGCTCAGTGCTGGGGCAGCAGCACACACAGGACACAGTCCATGCACTGCTGGGTCAGCCACAGCAGGTTCAGGCACCCACCCCATTTCTGTGCCCCCCCAGGCCAGTGCTCCATGGCCCACTGCAATAACGTGCCCCCAGTGCCAGTTTTCCATGGACTTGGCATTGCCTTCTTGGTCACAGCTGCCTTGGTACCTGTTCAAGGCAGCAAACCAGCAGTTACAGCCCACATGAATATTTTATGCTGCTCCAGAGCCCTGGCAGGAGCTGCTGGCACAGGTTGCTGGTGCATCAAAGCTCCTGCAGTGACTCCCAGGCTGTTGGGCTTTGCCAATGAGCTTTGGGGCAGAGAATCTGCCACCTCCCCCCTCAGAGTCCAACCATGGAGCACCCCTGGGATTGCAGCCTCTGGCTGAACTCACACAGAGGGATGGGCACTGTGGACAAGCCATTTCCACCCCTCAGTGTCTCCACTATGACCTGCTGCTCCAGACTGAAGCTCTTTTTCAGCTGAATCCCAGGAGTGGGTCCCACATGGATCCACATCCCAAAGTCCTATGGGGAGAGGCTGAGGGAGCTGGGGGTGTTCAGCCTGGAGAAGAGGAGGCTCAGAGGTGACCTCAGCACTGTCTGGAACTGCCTGAAGGGAAGTTCTGGCCAGCTGGGGGTTGGTCTCTTCTCCCAGGCACTCAGCAATAGGACAAGGGGGCACGATGGGCTCAAGCTCTGCCAGGGGAAATTGAAGTTGGAGATGAGAAAGAAATTCTTTGCAGAGAGAGTGCTCAGGGATTGGAATGGGCTGCCCAGAGAGGGGGTGGATTCCCCATCCCTGGAGGTTTTTCAGCTGAGCTTGGCCGTGGCACTGAGTGCCATGATCTGGTAAAGGGACTGGAGTTGGACCAAGGGTTGGACTTGATGATCTCAGAGCTCTTTTCTACCTCAATCCATTCTGTGATTCTAAAGCCCAACTGTCAGTGCTGTCAGTGCTGTCAGTGCTCAGGCTGTGGCAGGAGCTGCAGGGAGCAGGTGACACACCCCAGTGTGGGGAGCCTCAGCTCTCCCAGCCAAGGAATGAGCAAATTCCAGGCTGTGGCACCTGGAATTACAGCTCTGGGCTGTCACTGGCTCTGGGGCTCACACACACCTGGAACTTTGGTCACAAATACAGGAACAGCCATTAGTGCCAGCCAGGTGCTGTTCAATGGAGAGTCCCCTCGGGAAAGCAGTTCAGCCACTGGATGTGCCATTGGAAGAGGCCATGACATCCTGTTTGCAGCTGCTGCCTCCTTGGAGCAGGAACAGAATTAGTCAGATTAAATCAAAACAGAATTAAATTTAAAGAAAAAATATTTAAAAGTTTTTATTAAAGTTATGCAATCATATATAGCTACAAAAATATATAACATATAATGTATTATATATGAGAAAATATATAAAATGTGTTAATGCTACTATTAATATAGTAACAACACACTGTTTAAATATTAAAAATAATGATTATTAAAAACTATGTAAAAATAATTAGAATTAAATGAAAACTAAAGAATTTAAGGAATTGCAGCAGGGGCTCCCTGGCAGTCTCAGCCTCGCACCGGGAGGCTTGGCCGGTCCTGCCACGGGATGGCACCGGGTCAGGCACCGGCTCAGGGACCGGGTCAGGGAGCGGCTCAGGCACCGGGTCAGGGACCGGGTCAGGGACCGGGTCAGGGACCGGGTCAGGGACCGGGTCAGGGAGCGGCTCAGGCACCGGGTCAGGGACCGGGTCAGGGACCGGGTCAGGCACCGGGTCAGGGACCGGGTCAGGGACCGGGTCAGGCACCGGGTCAGGCACCGGCTCAGGGAGCGGCTCAGGGACCGGCTCAGGGAGCGGCTCAGGGACCGGGAACAGGCTCTGGGAACAGGATGAGGACAAGGATCGGGCCAGCCCTACCGAGGCCCCTCCAGGGCACCATCCCCTCTCCGTTCTGGCACATCCCGTGTCCCATCCCGTGTTCCCTCCTGGTCCCATCCCGGGCACACCCCGTTTCCTATCCTGTTTGCCATGCCGGTCCCACCCCGTGTCCCATCCTGCTTCCATCCCCAGTCCCATCCCTGTCCCATCCTGCTTCCATCCCCAGTCCCATCCCTGTCCCATCTTGTGTCCCATCCCGGTTCCAGCCCGTGTCCATCCTGGTCCCATTCCTGGTCCAATTCCTGTCCCACCCCAATCCCTTTCCTGTCCCATCCCAATCCCATTCCCGTCCCACTCCGGTCCCATCCTGTGACCCTTCCTATTCCATCCCGTGTCCCATCCTGTCCCATCTCATGTCCCATTCCCGGTCCCATTCCCATCCTACCCCAATCCCTTTCCCATCCCATCCCCGTCCCATTCCCATCCCATCCCGTGTCCCATCCCGTCTCACTCCAATCCCATTCCCATTCCTGTCCCATCCTGTGTCCCATGCCCGGTCCCATTCCCACCCCACCCCACCCCAATCCCTTTCCCATCCCATCCCGGTTCCATCCCGGTCCCATTCCCATTCCCATCCTGTGTCCCATCCTGTCCCACCTCAGGCCCATTCCTGTCTCATCCCCGTCCCACTCCAACCCCATTCCTGTCCCATCCCGGTTCCATCCCGTGTCCCATCCTGGTCCCATTCCCGGTCTCATTCCATCCCACACCAATCCCATTCCCATTCCCGTCCCATCCCAATCCCATTCTCGTCTCATCCCGGTCCCATTCCTGTCCCATCCAGTCCCATTCCCATCCCATTCCCGTTCCATGTCCATTCCAGTCCCATTCCCATCCCATCCCGTCCCACCCCAATCCCATTCCCGTCCCATTCCCATCCCATCTCGCCCCGCCCCCTCGCGGGATCCCCGCAAACCCCCGTGCCCCGTCCCATTCCGCGGCCCCGCCCACCCCGCCCCGCTGACCAATCCCCGCCGCGCTCGCCTGACTGACAGGAAGACGCCCCGCCCCTCACCTCCAGCCCGGTGGGCGGGCCCTCCCAGGCGCGGGCGTCCCTGCCTTCTGTGAGTGGCAGGTCAGACAACCAATCGAAGACTGCGAACAGCGGAGGAGGCGTGGCCTCCCCCAGCCCCCGCCCCCCGCGCCGCGCGCCTGCGCCGCACCGCCCCCTGGCGGCCGCGGGACCGGGCGGTCAGCGCTGCGGCAGCAACATGGCGGCGCGGGTGAGTGTGAGGGAGTGAGAGAGGGGGTGAGTGTGGGTGTGTGAGTGAGTGTGAGTGTGAGTGTGGGTGTGGGTGTGTGAGTGAGTGTGAGTGTGAGTGTGAGTGTGGGTGTGTGAGTGAGTGTGAGTGGGAGTGGTAGTGTGGGTGTGGGTGTGCGTGTGCGGGCCGGCCGCGGGACCCCAGCCGGGACAGCCCGGGCCTCCCCCAGCCCCGCTGCCATTCGGCCCCGGGCGGCCCCCCGGGGGGGCTCTGTGGGCCCCGTGGGGCCGTGCAGGGGACTCGGGGGTGACCCCCTACCCGTGTGCCCCGGGGGTGGCCCTTTGGTGATGATGTGGCGTGTGGGACGGGGCTGTGGGTCCCTCAGGAGCCGGGGTGGTTCCCTCGGTGTGGGGCAGGGCTTTGGGACGGGGTTTTGAGACAGGGCTTTGGGAGGGGATTTGGGGGGACAGGGCTTTGGGGCGGGGCTTTGGGGCACGGCTTTGGGGTCCCGCAGGGGTGCTGTGAGGCCGGGTTGGTGCTATGGGGTGTGGGACAGGCCCGGGGGATCCCTCTGGGGCACAGAGAGTGCAGGGTGACCCCTCTGCCCGTGTTTAGCGGCCCCTGAGGCTGCCCTGAGGTTGCAGGGCAGGATTTAGGGTGTCCTGGGGGTGCTGTGAGAGCCGTGGGGACCCCTCGGGGCTGTGGGGTGAGTGTCTGGGGGCCCCCGGGGGTTGGGGTGAGCCCCTTCCTTAGGGGGTGTGGGGCACATCGTGGGGTGCCCTGAGGGTGCAGGGAAGCCCTGGTGGTCTCTCAGTGCCGCTGTCAGGATTTTGGGGTGCCCTGGGGCGCTGTGGGGTGTGCTGAGCCCTCTCCCTGAGGGGCAGGGAGCCCTAGGGATGCTGTGACAGCGGGGTGACCCCTTGGTGCTGTGGGATGTGGGGCAGGATTGTGGGATTCCCGAGGGGCTTCTCTGAGGCTGGGGTGTCCTTGTTCCCATGGGGACGGATTTTGGGGGCCCTAAGGGTGCTCTGAGGCCCTGGAGACCCCTTGGGGCCGTGGGACATGGGGAGATTTGCTCCTCTGCCCTGTGAGGACCAGCCAGGCACTGCTCTGGGATGTGGGGCCGTGTTGTGTGAAATCACCTTGAGGGCTGTGCAGTGATTTTATTCCATATTTATTTAAAAATTAAAAAATCTCTTATTGCTGATAGATCTCATCATCCTGAAAGGCCTTAAAATGTGAGGGAGCAGCTGTGTCTGTGAAGTCCCTTCCTGTGGTGCATCCCCTCTGGTTCAGTGTCCCTGTGCTGCAGGATGTGTTTGCATCACTGCCCTTTGCCAGGAGCTCAGTCATGCTTTGCTGGGTATCAGCCTGGGACAGTCACAGTTTTCATTCCTGCCAGCTGAAATCTTGTCTCTTGGCCAAATAATTCCGTGCTGGAAATCTCTGGGGTGGTTTTGCAGGTGTTTCTGTGCTGTTTGGGAGGGGTGAGAGGTCTGGCCCAGGGCCGTGTTGTGCATCACAGGTGCTCCATCCAGTGCCACTCTGGAATCTGCTGAGTAACTGGGCAAAGCCCCGTATTCTGTGGGCTGTCCCTGCTCCAGATTCCTCATCTCCTTTTCTTCCTTGCACCTTTTTTCTTTGTGTCACCCTTTGCACATGGGAAATGTGTGTACCTTGAGTGACTTTTTTTAGCCTCCTGTGGCCCCAGTGGGAGCCCAGGGCTCTGGTGAGATCATTTTACCCACACTGAGGGTGTTCTGAGGGTCCCTGAGGCCTGAGCCAGCCTGGCTGTGCTGGCCCTGCCTTGCCCCTGCTCCCCTGAGCCCTCCTGGCCGTGCTGTGTCACCAGAGTGTCATCGGTGTCACCCTCTCTGTGGCTGGTGAGTTTTTGTGTACTGAGTGCTGGGATTGGTGGCTGGGAACGTGGGAAGGAAGGAGAAGGCTCAGCCCCAACTTTTCCTGCTGCTGTGAGCCTTGGTGCTACTAAAATCCTGAAAAAGAACAGACCTGTATTTGGCCAGTTTGGAAGCCTGGTGGAGAAAAGAGGGATTTATGCAAATTTAAGGGAAAGATTGGGGTTCACCTGCCTCTTAATGTGGCAGTTTGGTGGGTGATGCTGTCCTTGGGTTACCAGGAAGCTTCTTCCCATTCAGAGTTTCCATGATTTGCCTACAAATGCAGTTGTTTGACAACTATGGGGTTATTCAGCGCTCTGGAGGGGGTTCTGAGGCCGAGTGTTCATCTCATTCTCTGGGCTGGATCCAGCCCTTTGGGCTGCTGGAGGCTGTGGAGAGTTCCCAGAGGAGCTGCCCACTCTTCCGGCTGGCCCTGGCAGGGCTGGGTAGTCAGAGAGAGCAGACACTCCATCTGTGCCCCTGGATCCGTGAGATCCCCGGCAGTGCCCCTGGATCCGTGAGATCCCCGGGCTGTGCCTCTGGATCCGTGAGATCCCCGGCAGTGCCCCTGGATCCGTGAGATCCCTGGCTGTGCCCCTGGATCCGTGAGATCCCTGGGCTGTGCCCCTGGATCCGTGAGATCCCCGGCCGTGCCCCTGGATCCGTGAGATCCCTGGTCTGTGCCCCTGGATCCGTGAGATCCCTGGCTGTGCCCCTGGATCCGTGAGATCCCTGGCTGTGCCCCTGGATCCGTGAGATCCCCGGCCATGCCCCTGGATCCGTGAGATCCCTGGTCTGTGCCCCTGGATCCGTGAGATCCCTGGGCTGTGCCCCTGGATCCGTGAGATCCCCGGCCGTGCCCCTGGATCCGTGAGATCCCTGGGCTGTGCCCCTGGATCTGTGAGATCCTCGACTGTGCCCCTGGATCCGTGAGATCCCGGGCTGTGCCCCTGGATCCGTGAGATCCCCGGCCGTGCCCCTGGATCCGTGAGATCCCTGGGCTGTGCCCCTGGATCCGTGAGATCCCTGGCTGTGCCCCTGGATCCGTGAGATCCCTGGGCTGTGCCCCTGGATCCGTGAGATCCCTGGGCTGTGCCCCTGGATCCATGTGAGATCCCTGGCTGTGCCCCTGGATCCGTGAGATCCCTGGGCTGTGCCCCTGGATCTGTGAGATCCCCGGCCGTGCCCCTGGATCCGTGAGATCCCTGGGCTGTGCCCCTGGATCTGTGAGATCCTCGACTGTGCCCCTGGATCCGTGAGATCCCTGGCTGTGCCCCTGGATCCGTGAGATCCCTGGGCTGTGCCCCTGGATCCGTGAGATCCCTGGGCTGTGCCCCTGGATCTGTGAGATCCCCGGGCTGTGCCTCTGGATCCGTGAGATCCCTGGGCTGTGCCCCTGGATCCGTGAGATCCCTGGCTGTGCCCCTGGATCCATGAGATCCCTGGGCTGTGCCCCTGGATCCGTGAGATCCCTGGCTGTGCCCCTGGATCCATGAGATCCCCGGGCTGTGCCTCTGGATCCGTGTGAGATCCCTGGGCTGGGAACAGGGATCCGTGAGATCCCCGGGCTGGGAACAGGGATCCGTGAGATCCCTGGCTGTGCCCCTGGATCCGTGAGATCCCCGGGCTGGGAACAGGGATCCGTGGGTGGGAGGGTGGGGGTGTGTGACATCCCTGGGCACGGCAGGTGAAGCTGCTGCTGGAACCCTGGTGCTGTTCTGTGGTGAGCATTTTAACAGGTGCTTAACCCTGGCCGATGGGAAGAGGAGCTTCAGTGACTCCTCCTGCCCTGAAAATCTGTCCTGCGGCTGATTTAGAGCTTAATCTCTTCTGTTGGACTGGTGTGATTTGATTTGTGCCTGCACTTCACAGGCAGGAATGAATGACTTTCCTGATGTACAGGAGACAAAATATTTAAACCTCCAATAACATTTGGAGTAATTTAGGGGAATGATAAGCCAAATGTGATTAATTGTGTGGTGCTGTTTCAGGTGTGTTACTCTGCTCCCCTAATTGCACTGGGTTTCTCCACAGCAAGGAAGAGATGGTGATTAGCAGTGATTGAAGTTTACAGGAAAAACAGTTTATGATGATTAGAAATAATGGCTGTTTCTGTAATAGTTGGTTCTGTGTGTCTCTGCATGGGAGTCATTAGGCACAGAGGCAGAGCAGGGAGGTTTGCCAGGCCCCAGCCAGAGCCTGCTCCGGAGGGGGAACACAGGGAACCTGCCTTGTCTGTGGTTGGTTATGGATCCCTTGTACCAGCAGGACCCCTGCAAGTTCACTGGTGCTGTCTGTAACTGAGTGATTTGAACCTCGTTAGGAATTACTTCCCAAAGGGATGTGGAAAGGCCAGATGGTTTCTGTGCCTGGTTCCAGCCAGAGTCCAGCTGTGGATCCAGCAGGAGGCTGGAGAGCTCCGTGGGGGCTGGTGTGGAGTGGGAGGGGGTTGTTGTTGTGCAGGTCCCTCTGGCAGTGTGGGGGGCAGTGTGGGGCACTGTGGATCCCATCAGAGACACTGCTGTGCTTTCCTTAAGGAATATCAGATCTGTAATAGCTGACCTTGTGTGACAGTTCATGACCAGAAATAGTGGCTCTGTGTGTGGTATCATCATGTAACGCTTCCCATTTCCTTTCTCTGCCTGTCCGGGCTCACTTGGGGCGGTGCTGCCTCTGTCCCAGCAGGCACTGCCTTCTCAGATCCCTGTTGTGTGGGGTTGGAGGGGTTTTGGTTCCCCTCGGGTGCTGGGGTAGCCCTGCCCTGCAGAGTGGCCCCAACTCCTCTGGAGGAGCAGGAGGTGCTGCTGAGACCTGTTGATACCAACACTGAGTGTGGCAGGAGTGGGAGGGTGGTGAGGGACAGACCATGTCCTTGGGTGTTCGAAGCTGCTGAAGGCACTGCCGGACTGGCCCTGCTCTCCTGTGCTTCCTGCACTCACCACGGAATCATGGAATAGTCTGAGTTGGAAGGGACATTAAAGCCCATCCATCCCACCCCTGCCCTCGGCAGGGACACCTCCCACCAGCCCAGGGTGCTCCAAGCCCTGTCCAGCCTGGCCTGGGACACTCCCAGGGCTGGGGCAGCCACAGCTTCTCTGGGCACCTGTGCCAGGGCCTGCCCACCCTCCCAGCCAGGAATTCCTTCCTCACATCCAGTCTCTATGAACTGAAGCAGCACTAGACAATGAATTACATTTGGCTTATCATTTGCTCCAATTATTTAAATGTGTTTAAAACCCAAACAGACAATTTTATTTGGATAGTTTGGTGGAGGCCTCGAAATGCTGAGGGTTTGGGTTCCTGTTTGGGGTTAAAGCTTGAGCTCTGGTTGCTGCCAACACGTGGCCCAGCCTGCAGAGCTGCAGCGTCGTCAGGCAAGGGCTGTGAGCAGCTCAGGGCCCTCCTGCAGCCTGTGCTCAGCCTGCCATCGTCACTGGGCTTTTTTTAGTGTTTCCTAATGTGTGATATGAAGAAATAGGTTTGTGGCAGTATTTTAGGGAAATGGGAGATAACTCAATCTCAGTCTCTGTTTTTGAGATCAATTCTGTGACCTTGTACCTGTCCCGTGAAATCATCTCAGCTGGACCTGTGACCTTCTCACAGGGAAAAAGGCCTTTGGAAAGCCCTTTCTGAATTAGAGAAAAATCACATAGATGATTCAAATTTAAAAAATCTAAAATTATTTAAAATGGAGTTCTGACAACTGTGTGACCATGGGAATGTTTGTGGGCACAGGATGTCTGACCCTGTCATCTCTGATGAGTTTGTTGCTTGGCTTAGTGTTGCAGAAGCAGCATGTCCAGAGCTTGTGCTTAAAAAGTCAGTGCATTGGGGACATGTCAGTGCTGCCTCCCCATCTCCAGTTTTGGGGGTGCTGGTACCTCATTTCTTGTGTGAACAGACCAGAATAATTACATTTAGTTAATCTTTCTAAGAAGGAAAGAAAAATCTGTAAAAAAATCAGAGAAGCCTTTTGAGGATCATTCCAAGTGGAGATTTCTTAAGTATTAATTTTTTTTCCCATAGCACAGTAAGATCTTCTCTCTTCCTCTCCTGCTCTGTGTCCTGTGCCTTGGAGCACAGAGGCCATTCAGGAGAAGACTCTGTGGCCCAGGAGAAGACCTGGCTATGAACTTTGGGGGAACCTCTGTCATGAAATCAATCTGCCTGAGCCCACAGAAAACCAGTCCCTGGAAAGTTGTGACAGTTCTGTTTTGCTGAATTACCCACCAGGCAGGATGTGGTTTCAGTGGAATGAAATTATCATTGATTCTTCACATGAAAACTAAGATGTAGGTCCTCTGGTCACACTGTGATGTCCTTGTGGCCCAGGAGGGGGTGGCTGTGTCTGGGTGTCCCCACAGGTGGGGGGGACAGGCTGTAGGGACAGCTGGAGCAGTGACTGACCCCCCTGAGCAGTGGGACTGGGGTCTTGGGTTTGGAGCACGAGGTTCAGACTGTGGGCTCTCCCCAGTGCACTCAGGGTGCTTTCTTAGATCAGGGGAGTTCTCTGGCAGAGACCAGAGTTTTGTGACAAAATTGACCATTTTCAGGAGTGTTTTTTGACCTCCAGGAATTGGAGAGCTGTGTTGGAGAAGGTCTGTGAGGAGATGCATTCAAAGAAGGGACACAGTTGCTAAAATTAGTGGAAAAGCTTCTGATGCAATGCCCTGTGACTGTGTTTGAGCCATCTGATAGTGCTCCTGCCTGTAAAACCGGGGCTGGAGGTGAGTGCCTGGGCACTGCTGCCCCTCTGCTGTGCTCAGTCCTCCCTCCAGGGAGGGCAGAGATTGCAGCATAAGAAGATTTAACACATCTCTCTGCTCTCCTGGGATGCAATAAAGCAGTGACCTTCTATCAAAAAATCTGGAGTAATTGATGCCCTGGAGTGGTGTCGAGTCATGTGCTTTTTCTGTAGAAAATACAGAAATACTTACAAGCTGTTGCATCTTAAACACAAATTGCTCCTGAGTGGGAGGTGTTGGGTACATCAGACAGTGCCAGGGGCTGCCCCGTGTCAGGGCTGGGCTGGGCTGGGCTGTCAGAACTCGGGCACAGCAGCACCCTGGGTGTTCACAAGGCCAATTCCAAGTTTAGGGGATTATTTTTAAACTTGCCTCTGTTGCTGTTGGGTAACTTTTCTGAATAAATGGGAAGAAATTTGCATCCATGACGTGTCCTCACAGCTCGTGTGGCAGACCGTGACCTGCCCCTGGGCTGACACCATCCACTGGCTGCTGGTGGTTCATTCCCTGGGCATCTTTAAGAACTTTAGATGAAACACAACAAAGAGCAATTCCCTGTGATTCAATTGTTGCTCATCTTGGCTCTCTGAAGGAATGTGAAGCAACGTGCACTCCAGAAATAGATGTGTTAATTAAAGGGCACATATCCTGGGTCGTTGCTGCTCAAGGAGGGGGTGGAGCTGTCAGGGAGCAGCTCCCTGGTCCTGTGGCACAGAGCTCAGGCACAGGGGTGTTTCCTGAAGTCGTTTACTGGTCTCATTGAAGGAGCTGGGCTGGAAAGGACATCTTTGGGCAGAGCAGCCTGTGTGTTTTGCTATAGATGCTCTGCCATACCAGTAGCTCACACAATCCCTCCTTTAGCACTTTTTTCTCTGTTAGATCAGACCAACCCTTGGAGCCCTCCTGTTTACAGCTGTAAAGTGTCCAATAATGGCATCAGGGCCCAGTTCCCAGAGGTGGGAGCACCTTCCCAACCACACCAGGTGAACAGTGTGGGAGGGACAGAGCTCCCCTGCAGCTCCTGGTTCCTCTGAGCTCTGCAGAGCACGGGAGGGGCAGCTGAGGACAGACACCCTTCCCTTGCTGGGGGGGCCCTTCTGCCCTGGTACAGTGGCAAGTGCCAGGATGGCAGCAATTTCAGGATTGCTGCCCAGGCCCACGAGGGAGCACAGGCTGCTCTCAGACAGGGACCTGGGCATGTTTGGAGCAATGTGGTGCATGAAGAGCAGCCAGGGAGGTCTGATGTCTCCTGCTGCCCCCCTCCTGTGCTGGGCAGAGCTCTGTGCCCAGGGTGGTGGCACAGACAGTACAGGAGAAACGTTCCCGGTGTCATTGCCAGCCCTGGCTCCTGCAGGAGCTGCTAATGGGAACCCTTCCCTGCCTCCTGTTCGAAGCTGTTGGGGTTTGTGCCTCGCTGGAGGCTCTGGCAGATCACGGGGAGGTGATTCACAGCATGGGAGTGTCTGGTGGGCGTGGGCAGCAGGGACGCAGCTCTGCCTTCCTCCTCCTCCTCTGGGCTCTGTGTTGAGGCTGCCGTGGTGTCAGCTCGTTCAGAGCTCCCTGGCTTTGACAAAAATGTCAATAATCCTGAGATTTTAGCTTTCCTAATGTGTGCCTCTTTATTAGGAGAAGAAAACTGGTGTTTATGAGCTTGTTAGTGAGAGAATGCAGCTCCCTCCTGAAGAGAATAAAAAGTTCCAGCTAACCAGGAGAGGTCAGGTGGAGCAGGTGGAACAGCCTGGGCTGAGCAGGGAGTTGGGGCTGCTTGTTCCAGGGACAGTGACTTACCCTGCCAGCACAGCAACTGCAAGTCTGGAAAGGCCTGTCTGGCCAGGCCTGCTGTTCCAAAAAGGTCTTTGTAGGTGTTTGAACTCTTCATGTGGCTGTGGAGGCTTTATTTGATATTTCTTTAAGATGTCCAGTCAAACCTTGTGTAAACCTTCTGCAAGTTACTAAGCTTCCTTTGTTAACTTTTTTAATTGTTTTTTTTTTTCTTTACATTTTAGATCCATGGCATTTAGGACAACTCTTGCTGAGTCTGGTCCCTGATGGAGGCAATGCATTGTCATTCCTTTCATTAATATTACTGAATTGTTCTTTGGGGGAGTTTTGGCTTTGTCTTTGCTGTTTCCCACTGTAGGCAGTCACAGAGCAGCTTCACAGACAGAATCCCAGACTATTCTGAGTTGGAAGGGACCCACAAGGATCAGCAAGTCCAGCTCTTAAGTCAATGGCCCACACAGGGGATTGAACCCATGACCTTGGCATTATTACAACCAAGTTTTAACCAGCTGAGCTCATCTCAGGGTCTTCCTCCCTGGGTCATTTTCACCTGCCCTCAGGAGCTGTGCAGGTGTTGCTGTTGCTTTACACCCACTTCTTCTGTCCTTTGTTACTCAGCTCCCTGTGCTGGGAGCTTGGTTTGTCCCCTGCCCCTGCTGCCCAGCTGTGCAGCTCCTCTGTGCCTGCTGGTGCCCTGCTGGTGCCCTGCTGGTGCCCTGCTGGTGCCCTGGTTGTGCCCAGGGGTGCTGTGGTCAGCTGGGATCCCGTGGGGACAGGCTGGGTCAGGCCACTCTGTGTGTGTGTGCCTTCCACAGGAGCACAGGCCTGGGTAATGGGGAGGGTCTGTGAATCATCATCTCAGTCTCTGTCTTCAGAGCTCCTTTCACATCATGGTTCTTCCTTTCGGTGCTCAAACCCGTTTCATGTGCAGACTTGTGGCAGTGAGTGTGTGACTGAGCCAGCCATGGTGGCTCACACTGCAGCAGGTGCTGCTGCCCAGGCCCTGGTGGGGATGGACGAACCTGCTCCCCAGGAACAGCCCCTGCACAGGCCCTTCCTTGCCCTCTCTGGCTGATGGAGCTCTGGGCTTGGGGGCACCTTGTTGCTGAAGAGATAGAGAAGCTTGGATGCTGTTTGGAGCAGGGGTGCCCATCCCTGCAGCTGGCACTGGGCCCTGCAGAGGAAAAGGAGATGTCTGGTGCTCAGAGGTGTCGTGTGTCCAACCCCCACTGCTCACATCCGAGGGACAGAAATTCCACCTGTGCACTCCTGGGTGTGTGTCTGTGCCTGTGTTTTACACAGTGTTCACACTTTAACAGTGTTTGTACAAACCACGTGGACACTGCACAGAACAAAACCTGCCTTGGCTTTCTGGGCTGTTTCTTAATCTCTTGGGCAGCATTAGGAAGTGAAACGAGTTCAGTTGTTTCAAATGAAGAGCATCTCTGCTTTATCCCTCAGTGTTTTAGCCCTTCTCAGTAACAGCTGGCAGGGAGCAGTGCCCTTCTGTCCTGTACCACCATCTCATCTCCTGTGGGTCTGACTGATGGGAGACACACTTTTCCTTGGCTTCCTCTCTCTCAGCCTGAAGGATTCACAAGAGCTGAATTCACAAAACCCCAAAGGTGTGGTTTGTGTAGTTATGACAGTGCTCAAATAACTGCACTGCTCCCTGGGCTGAGCTCTCCTGGCATGCAGGACATGGCCATAAACTAAACCACAACAAGTTCCACCTCAGCACAGGGAAGAACTTCTCTCCATGGAGGTGGCAGAGCCTGGAACAGCTGCCCAGGTGGGGCATGGAGACATCCCAAACCCACCTGGATGTGTCCCTGTGTCACCTGCTCCAGGTGACCCTGCCTTGGCTGCACTGGGTGATCTTCAGAGGGCCCTTCCAACCCCAACTATTCTGTGACTCTGTGAACAAGTTAGTGTTGTATTTTTTGTGAAGAAAACAGGAATCCTTGCAGCTTTGGGAAGAAAATCTCTGAAAGATCAGATATTATAGTGATTATATTATGAAGCTGTTTGTTCTTTGGGGCAACTTTTCTTTATAAAAATAAACTATGCCAGTGTCCCTGAGCCCCTCCTGGTGCTGGGATTCCCTGGTGCTGGATTTCCCTGGTGAGCACCAGCTCAGCAGCAGAGCAGTCCAGGCAACGTTCCTGCTTTGTCACAGTCCCGGGGGGGGTCCTTCACCTTTGTCTCTCAGAGTGAGGTTTATCAGTGCATCCTGTGGGCTCATTTTTCTCTTGGCAGGCAGCAGGAATGTTGGAGCAGGCCCCTGCATGGACCTGGGGCTCATGGGGGTGGGTGGTGGGTGCTGTAGGTGGGGTGGTGCTTTCACAGGAAGGCTCTGCCTCAGGTGGGCACTCCCCTCCCTGGGACTTCTCTGCCCTTGGACGCTTCCCTTGCATAAACCAGAACAGTACCTGAGGGAAGGGAGATTCTTTTGTCTAATTTAAGCCTAGTTTGGCTTCTTTAAGCCTAATTTATCTCTATTGTGGACATGGATGTAATGGCAACCTGTGAGGGTGGGTCACCTCCAGCCGGGCAGTGCCACAGGGTGACAGCAGCAGGTGGCACCTGCTGTCACCTGCAGAGGCTGCTCCCTGATAGAGCTGTGCCTTGCTCAGTTGCCAGCAGTAGCCTGGCAGTTTGCCCAAGATTGGCTTGTGTAAATACCCTGTGGGGTTTCCTGGAATGCTCCCCTTGCTGCCCCTGAGTGCAGGCAGTGGGTGCTGCAGGTTCCAGGAGTCCTGGGGGCTGGAACCCAAAATGCAGGAGCTTCAAGTGTTCCTGACAGTCCCACCACTGACATGTGCCAGCCATGGTACAGCCCTGGAGTGCTGCTTTTGTGCCAGGGAAACTTCCTCAGGAGCAGCCCATGTGTGTCCTTGTGAGCAGCAGTTTTTGGGATCTGAGCTCCCTGGGGAGGGCAGATAAGAGGAAGCCCCTGCAGCTCCCCAGGACAGTGTGTTCCTCCTTCCTTCTTGGGAGCTTTCCAGTTCAATTGTCACCTCTTCCATGGCCAGATACCCTCAGGTTGCTCCTTGTCGTGGAGCCTGAGAGTGATGCCCCTTTCTTGAATCTGTGATGTGAAA
Source organism: Pithys albifrons albifrons (assembly GCF_047495875.1). Classification (NCBI taxonomy): domain Eukaryota; kingdom Metazoa; phylum Chordata; class Aves; order Passeriformes; family Thamnophilidae; genus Pithys; species Pithys albifrons. The sequence continues at coordinate 5,938,799 of NC_092482.1, forward strand.
ACCTTTTCAGAATATCGAGAATGTACCAAAGATCTGCAGAATCTTGGAGCTCGAGGAAGGCACGTGCTGGAGAGCTGGGAGCAGGATTGCCAGCGGGAATGCTGGTCACTGCCAGGGGGAGCTGCCAGGCAGCCCCGGAGCTGGACAAGTCGGGCTCTGGCGTGGCTGGCACGGTCGGGGCTGACGCTGCTGTGGCAGCAGCCACGTTATTGCAGAGTCAGCAGGGCCGGCACAGGGAGCGCTGGGCTGGGCTGGGCTGGGCTGGACTGGGCTGGGCTGGGCTGGACTGGGCTGGGCTGGGCTGGAAGTGCAGCCCGTGGTGGTGATGCATTTCCTGGAGCAGAGTGTGCCCAGCTGCAGAGGGAATGCTGCAGGAATGGCTGGGCTGGGAATGCTGCAGGAGAGTGGCTGGGTTGGGAATGCTGCAGGAAAGGCTGGGCAGGGAATGGTGCAGGAACTGCTGGGCTGGGAATGGTGCAGGAGAGTGTCTGGGTTGGGAATGCTGCAGGAAAGGCTGGGCAGGAAATGGTGCAGGAATGGCTGGGCAGGAAATGGTGCAGGAGAGTTGTTGCCCGTTCACAGAAACACAAACCGACAGAGTATCAGTTTATGCGGTGCTTTATTTGCTGGGCCCGGGAAACCTGGGGACTATTGTCCTAAGCCAGGATTCCAACGAGCCATTCTTGAAGACAGCTTTTATACTTTTTCTACAGCGTTGTACGTGCACAAAGACACACGGTCTCGTCCATAAATCAGTTACATAGGTTATATGTATACAATTGATGTCCGTCTCCAAGGGTTAAAAATCTACCACGCTCGTCTAACACAGGATTCTGGTTAATTAGGCCCCCACCACCAAACCTTTTACATATGTTGATTCTAATCTTATCTTTAAGCAACAGTTTGTTTTCTTCCTCAGGTTCTATTTACTTCACTAATCGCTTTAATTATTGTCCTGCTGTTCCTAGCAAGTTCCCAATAGTTTCTGGGCCCCCACTACTGTTTCAAGTTACCTCACCGCAGGCCCAGTTAAACCCCGTAAACCTTAGCATAACTACTTCCACAGTTAGATTTACAAATATATTTGTAACAGAGTGGCTGGGCTGGGAATGGTGCAGGAGAGTGGCTGGGCAGGGAATGCTGCAGGAATGGCTGGACAGGGAATGCTGCAGGAATGGCTGGGCAGGGAATGGTGCAGGAATGGCTGGGTTGGGAATGGTGCAGGAATAGCTGGACAGGGAATGCTGCAGGAGAGTGGCTGGGCTGGGAATGCTGCCGGAGAGTGGCTGGGCAGGGAATGCTGCAGGAGAGTGGCTGGGCTGGGAATGCTGCAGGAATGGCTGGGGCAGGGAATGGTGCAGGAGAGTGACTGGGCTGGGAATGCTGCAGGAGAGTGGCTGGGCTGGGAATGCTGCAGGAGAATGGCAGAGCTGGGAATGCTGCAGGAGAGTGGCTGGGCTGGGAATGCTGCAGGAGAGTGGCTGAGCAGGGAATGCTGCAGGAGAGTGGCTGGGCTGGGAATGCTGCAGGAATGGCTGGGGCAGGGAATGCTGCAGGAGAGTGGCTGGGCTGGGAATGCTGCAGGAATGGCTGGGCTGGGAATGCTGCAGGAGAGTGGCTGGGCTGGGAATGGTGCAGGAGAATGGCAGAGCTGGGAATGCTGCAGGAGAGTGGCTGGGCTGGGAATGCTGCAGGAGAGTGGCTGGGCTGGGAATGCTGCAGGAGAGAGTGGCTGGGCTGGGAATGCTGCAGGAAAGGCTGGGCAGGGAATGGTGCAGGAATGGCTGGGCAGGGAATGGTGCAGGAATGGCTGGGCAGGGAATGCTGCAGGAGAATGTCTGGGCTGGGAATGCTGCAGGAATGGCTGGGCTGGGAATGCTGCAGGAGAGTGGCTGGGGCAGGGAATGCTGCAGGAGAGTGGCTGGGGCAGGGAATGCTGCAGGAGCAGCTGGGCCCTGTACGAAGCAGTTTGTCACTGAGGATTAAAAATGCAGTTGAGGACTAAGCTGTAAAAAGGCTTAATCCCGTGTTCAGTTTCTCCCAAAATATCCCTGGTAATGCATTTTATCGGGGCGTGCCCTTCAGCAGGCTGGGCCCTGCAGGTGGCAGGAGGGGTGCTGGAGTGGGGAGTGCTCTGTGGGTGCTCCAAGCCAGGGGGCTCAGGCTGTGGGGCTCAGAAATCCACCAGTGGCTTGGATTTTATTACAGGAACTTTTGAGTCTCTTATTACACTTCACATTCAGGTAGATAAATCTGTTCCAAGGCTGGAAATGAAATCCTGTGTCCAGGGCAGTGGAGCATTATTAGGACAAGTAATGAATTGCTCCTGTTCTAAATAGCGAGTGCCAGAGACAAATCCCACTGTGGCACAGGGGTTGGTGCAGGCCCTGGGGCAGAGGGGCTGCAGAGGCCACTCCTGCAGGGTCTGCTCTGATCCTTGGCCTGGAGGGGCTGGGGGAGGAAGGCAGAGCAGGACCAAAACCCTTGGGAAATGATCCACGTGTGTGTTGGGATCAGTGTGTTTGCTGCACCTGCTGCTGGGCTTTAAGGGTGTCTTAAGAGAAAAATCCATCCTGAATTGCTATGGGCAATAGGTTGGCACTGTCAAATAGTTTCTGTTGCTCTGCCTGCAAATTTGTATCTGTTACAGATAGTTTTAATTCCAAAAATGGCATCCCGGGGGGAAAGTTCAGCTTTTCCCAAATTACATTTCATCAGCCCAGAGCTGACGATAGGAACATTTTACCTTTTCCATCCCTTACTCCACTTCTGGAGGCATTTTAATCCCAGTTTTCATCACTCAGCTGTTGCTTTCTGGAGTAACTGCAGAAGCAGGTGGGGTGAGGGGGGTGCAGGAGGTGCAGGTGGGGCTGAGCTCTGCCACAGCCCCCCTGGGCTCCATCCTGCCCCGGGTGGGGATGGGGCAGCCTGGGCTGGCAGGGCAGGGGTTTGGGTTTTCAGCTGCTGCTTCCTGATAGTGGAGGGGCAGAACTGAACAGATACTGCTGAAATGGGATCCATCCTTTGAGTGTAGAAAATGAAAGGAGGGGAAGGACACCTCACCACATTTGTTGCAGCAATTTATTTTGCAGTGATGGGCTGGAACTAACTATACAATTTTCTTGTGTGTTTTATGGATCTGGGATGTGCCCTGTAGAGTAGGAAGTATTTACATCATGATATTCTGTGATATTTCTTTGGAGAAGTGATGTAAGGGATTCTGGGGTTGGACAGCAGCTGGCTGAGGTGAAATCTTTCCGTGCACTTTCAGGCCAGCCCTGTGTGAAGGTGAATCCAGGATGAATGTGCTCAAATCCCATTTTTCTGAGTGATGTCAGGGAGCAGGAAGGTCAGACCTTTGTCCCACCCCCTTCTCCCCACATGGCCCCTCTGACCCAGCCACTGCCAGGGGGCTGCCCAGGGCTGTGGGAGAGCTGGGCTGGCTCCAGGCTGGTTTCCCTTGGCAGCTTTCAGAACATCCCAGTGTCCTGTCAGTGGGTACAAAGACCTTCCAGGGAATGCTTGTGCCTGTTGCCTCGTGGCAGCTTCAGAGGAGCCTCCTGAGCACGAGGGTTCACTGGCAGGGACACAGCACTGCCCTTGCAGGCCTTTTCCTGGGTAATTTTAAAGTATTGTTCTTAGGTAGGGTAGAAAATATGAGGTACACGATACTCCCAAATTAGGGAGCTTTGGGGTACAAGTACCTGTGACACAGAAGTGTTGGGAGAAGCCTGGAAGAGAAGCTTGTGGATGCCAGTGGCCTCTCAGAGCATACCAGGACTCATGAGACTTGTTTTGTGCTTTATGGATTTACAGAAGCCTGAGGCTTGGCTTAGTGGAAGAAAACCAGAGGTTTGTTTGACTTGTTCTTCCTCTCTCTCCCCCAGCCTATGCAGGCAGCAAGATGTCCCACAGATGAGCTGTCCCTGACCAACTGTGCCGTGGTGAACGAGAAGGACTTCCAGTCTGGGCAGTAAGTGCAGGGCTGCCCTGGCACCTGGGGGGCACACAGGAGTTGTTTGCAGAGTTGGGCTGGATGGGGAGGGCCATTTCAGGTTTGGGAAGGTAAATACAGGAGGTTAATTAACAAAACTCCTGTGTCTTTAGAGACCAAAACTTTAAATGTGGCTCTTTCTTGGAATGGAAGATGCTAAAATAACCCTGTTTCTCTGAAGCATTTCCTTGGGAGCTGCATCTGCTTAACTCACAGGATCACTCTTTTCATGAAAGACTTTAGGCCTTTTTGTGATCTCTTCTATTTGTTTTGGTTTTGCTGTTGTTCCTGTTACATGGTTAGAATATTTGAACTATTTCAAAAACATTGTTACCATTTTATTGTGTTATTCAGGGCGTCTTCTCACTTTCCCATCACGTGGAAGTGCTGAGCAGAGTCAGAACTCCTCCTGTTCTCAGGGTTTCCGTGCACCAGAACAAAAGGAAAGGCAGCAGGAGTGTGGGCACAACAAGCTGGATTCTTTAATTACAGTTCTGGGGTGGCTGACAGAGCCTCACTCTGGGTTTTACTTCTCTCAGGAAAGTAGAAAACAGATGAATTTTTCAGCTCAGCCCACACAGGAGGGTTTTGGATTAAAGGAAGCCAATTAACATGTTTGGTTTCTGTGCTTTGCTGCAGGGAGGCTCTCACAGCTTGCAGGATGGAGGTTTTAGACAGAAGTAATTAACTTCAGCAGAAAAGCAGCACAAGGCAGGAGAGCTTGGGTTTGGAAAATGGGGAAAAGTGTTAAAGGAGATACTGAATGATCCAGTCAGGCCTTAGATGGAATACCTGCCCCAGGTGAGCTCTGCCAAGGGTGGAGGATACGGTGGGGCTGAACTGTGGGAGCACAGGGATGTGTTTGGGAGTTGCTCCTCTGTGCTGCCACTCAGCCCTGCTGCCCTGGCACCTGTCCTGGCCCTTGAGAGATGAACTCAGCTGTGAGTTCAGGAGCCCAACCTGAGTAGGAAATGCCAAAACAGAAAAACAGGGCCAGAAGCCCCAAGTGAGCAGAACTTCTAGAGCCAGAAGCAGGTGAAAGTGTGTGTTGGGACAGGGGAGTGTCCTGGGCTGCTCAAAAGATGCTTTTCCCCAGGTAGATTTTTTCCAAAGTAATTGAGTTACAAAAATACCTGCGCTGAGCACTGAACCTCATGCATTATACAACCCTTCATTTCCTCCCCTGTGGGTGTCCTGGAGAGCCCCAGTGCCAGGCTGCAGCAGTGGCTGCACAGCTGTCACTGCCAGACCCTCTGCATGGCATTTGGGGACATTGGCATGGGGCAGTGCCCTGAGGTGTGCTGTGGCTGTGACTGCCCTGCCCCTCCTGGGGGCTGCAGGGGGTGCTCCCAGGGCTGTGTTTGGTTGCAGCAGACTCTGCACTGCCTTGCAGAGCCCAGGGAGGCTCCTGATGTTGGGCAGTGGGGAGGCTGGATTGGTGCTGCATTGCAGATCTGCAGCCAGCCCAGCCCGGCCTGCAGGGGCTCTGCCTCCTGTGCCTGCCCACCTGCCTGCACTCCTGGTGTGGGGAGGGCTCTGCTCTGGCTCTGCCATGTGCTGCCCAGGCTGGGGGACTGCACTGTGCCCTTGGGCTGAGGAGCTGTTTGACCCCAGGATGCTGCTGTCCACCTTTTCTTGCTTCATTTGGCACATCCTGGGAGTTGGGCAAGGTGAGTCACCCTTTGGTGCTGCAGGAGTTCAGGGCAGGCAGGGCACTGTGTTTGGGCAAGTCTGGAGTTCTGACCTGCTTTTACCTTGGGCACTCCTGGTGCAGTTTGCAGAGGGAAACAAGTGCTGAGCACACCCAGGCAGTGGTGGGACAGCAGCATGGCAGCTTGTCTGAAAGGCAGAGTTCCTGTCCATGCTGAGAGCTGACTCATTGTTCTTCCCTTTCATTTCTGCCTTTTCCATGGGAACACCATCCCTCCTATCTCATGCCAGCTTAGTTGTCTGAGCAGCCCTTGAGGAGCTTTGCTGAATAATTGCAAACATGCACCAGAGGAGTATCTGCCTGTAGGGCTCAGATGCTTTCTGGCACCTCTGCAGATACCTGAGTCATCCCCTCCCTCCCAAGAGCCCTGCTCCTTCTCCATGGACATCCACACTGATGCACACACAGGTTTGTGTCTGCTGGAGCTTCTGTGGTTTGCTCAGCCTGGCCAGGCAGGGTCCCAGCAGCAGCTTCCTGGGCCAGGCCTGGAGCCCTTCCTGAGAGCTGAGGCATCACACACTTCGGTTCTCATCATTCCAGGTGAGGCTCCACACTCGGAGTTCCTCCTGGAGGGCTCCTGGGAGCTGCCTGGCCCTGGGGCTTTGTTGTTCCTTTAGTTAATTTGTCAGCAGAAGCTCTTAATGAGGTGATTTCCCCCAAGGGTCTCCATGAGCTCCTTCCTGGTGAACATCAGTGGAGAAGAATGCATTTAGTGTTTCTGCTGTTGCCTTATTTTGCACATTTGTAGCACTTCAGTTGCTTCCAGCCTGTTGGAAGCTGCCTGCTCCTGCTGTCTGTGAGAAGAAACATGGCTGTTCTTGTGCCTTTTGCAGATTTTTCTCACAGAACCTTTACCCATGTTTTCTTTCAGAAGGATGACGGGTTTTTTCTCTTTTTCTCCCCTTTTCCTCCCCCTTTTCCTCCCCCTTTTCCTCCCCCTTTTCCTCCCCCTTTCCTCCCCCTTTCCTCCCCTTTTCCTTCCCTCTTTTTTTCTTTCTTTTTCCTTTTTTTTCTTCCTGGCATCTCTGCCTGCTGTCAGGCTCTTCTGTCTTTCTGCTTTCCTGGAAATGTTGTCCCAGACCCTTGTTGATCCTGCCTTCCCCCTGCAGTATCTTTGCAGGTATCTTTATTCTCTTGCCGTTTGCAAGTGAAGCCCAGCAGTGCTGGGGTTTGTTTCTCCCTGCAGGGGCACTGAACCTCTGCATGTGTCAGTCAGTGTTGTGCACACTGCTCAGGACCCGTGTCCAGCTTAAGGAGCTTTAATCTGGGTCCTTTCCTGTCTGATGAGCTGCTCCCCGTGGGGTGTTGGTTGTCACCAGGTGTGTTCTGTGGTGGGATATCCCAGCAGCAGAGCTGGAACTTGCACGGTGCCTGCAGACACGTTTCCCTCTCACTCTGGGGTGTCACTCCCTGTGTGTTGATACTCATTGGGATTCCTCAGGGTGTGCTGGAATCCTGCATATAATTCCTGGACTCTTCCCCATTTTATCTACTGCTCAGTGTAAAAGGAGCAGTCCTTGGAGCAGCATTCCATCTGGGAAGGATCAGCCTGTCCCTGCTGCCAGTGCTCTCCCTAATCACGGAATCACAGAATGGTTTGGGTTGGAAGGGACCTCAAAGCCCACCCAGTGCCACCCCCTGCCATGGGCAGGGACACCTCCCACCAGCCCAGGGTGCTCCAAGCCCTGTCCAACCTGGCCTGGGACACTCCCAGGGATGGGGCAGCCACAGCTTCTCTGGGCACCTGTGCCAGTGCAGCCTGTTCCTGTCTCATGCCCCAGAGCTGCTGTCACCCACCTGTGCTGCAGGGCTGTGGCTTCTCTTGAGCTCGTTGCCCACAGGCATCCCAGGTGTTCCTGGGCCCCAGTTGGCCCCCAGCCTGTACTGGTGAATGGGATTGTTCCTCCCAGGTGGAGGACTTTGAAGTTTCCTCTGTTAAATGTGCTGGGACTTGTCGAGGTCCCTCTGACCAGCAGCACCACCAGGTGTGTCTGGCTGAGGAGCTCTGGCCCTTTGGCTGCTCAGGAATGAAGGGCTTTAATAGTTCTGGCTCCATGTGGACCCCAGGGGTGAGGACACCCCAGTGACCTCCTGCAGCTGGATGTGCACACCTCAGTGAGTGTCTGAGGGTGTGGAAAGTGTTGCTCATGCTGGGATGAGTAATGTCCCCAGCTCTCCTTCAGCCTCAGAGCTCACCAGTTCTCCAGAGAAAGCTGTTGTTGGGTCAGACTGGGTTTTCCTTGGTGAATCCATGCTGGCTGATCCTAAGTCCCTGCTCAAAGTGACTCCCAGGGCTTTATTATGTTTGGCTGCCAGGCCTCATTGCTCCATCACCAAGGACCAAGGTGAGGCTGACCAGCCTGTAATTCTGTGGATCCTCCTGCCTGAAGACGCAAGTGACACCTGCTGTCTCCCAGTCCCCACAAACCTCCCCAGCTGCCAGCACCAGTAAATGCCTTGCTCTGCCCAGCAACATTTGTAGGGAACCTCTAACAGGTTTCTGGGGCAGGAGGAGGAGGAGGCAAGGGGAGTGTGTGTGTGGGTTTTAGGCAGCTGATGGGTGACTGAGGGCCAGCACCAGTGAGGACTCAGCTCAGTGCCTGCCTGACCCGGGAGCTGGGAGGGGTTGGAAGTGCCTCTGACCCCCCAGGCCTCTGGGAAGGGATTGCACATGGCCCTGCCTGCTTGGGCTGCAGCTGCCCTTGGCTCCTGCCTTGGGCTGCACAGGCCACTGTTTCATCTCCAAGAGCCACATCATGTTCTCCCTGGTGTGTGGCAGGACCTGCTGTGCCCACGGGATGTGCCAATGCAGATCTGCCCATGGAAGGTGCTGGGGTGGCTGTGCCTGTGCAGATGGAGGTCTGTGTGGCACAAGTGCATGGCCAGCAGGGACGGCAGGAGGCAGGAGGGCCTGGAGTGTGGCCTGTTCTCAGCACAGCTCAGCCTGCCCTGTGTGTCTGACCCTGGGCTGGGGAGGGGGACACCTCAAGCTGGCACCTCTGTGCCCCAAGGGGATTACAGTGCAGGCAGCTGGGAAGGGGAGGAGGAGGGGGAACCTGATTGCACCCTGGTCACCACTGCACACAAATCCCAGCTTCCCTTGCTGTCTTCTGCCAACAGACACCCTGCCCATCACACGATAAGGGCTCTCAGGCATAGGCTGAGGAGAGCCCTGAGCAGCCTTGGAGTATCTTTGTTGCTGACAGCTTAAGCTGTGAGTGTGACAGGCAGGCACACGCCACTCTGCTGTGTCTGCTCCTCTCTGCTTGCACTGCTGTTTCTGTGACAGTGTTCCTGGTCTTCAGAGAGGATCCCACAATCACTGAACCTGGAAAACACCTCCAGGGCCATTGAGTCCACCATGTTCCCAATCCCCACCCTGTCCCCCAGCCCAGAGCACTGAGTGCCACATCCAGTTGTTCCTTGGACACCTCCAGGGGTGGGGATTCCACCCCCTCCCTGGGCAGACCCTTCCAAGGCCCAGCAAGGCTTTCCATGAAGAAATTCCTGCTGTTGTCCCCCCTGGCCCTGCCCTGGCCCATCCTGAGGCTGTGCCCTCTCCTCCTGTCCCTGTGCCCTGGAGCAGAGCCTGACCCTCCCTGGCTCCTCCCTCCTGGCAGGGATTGCAGAGCCAGAAGGTGCCCCCTGAGCCTCCTTTTCTCCAGGCTGAGCCCCCCCAGCTCCCTCAGCCCCTCCTGCTGCTCCAGCCCCTTCCCAGCTCTGTTCTCTTCCCTGGACACTCTCCAGCCCCTCAATGTCTCTCTTGTCTGAGGGGCCCAGAACTGGGCACAGCCCTCGAGGTGTGGCCTCAGCAGTGCCAGCACAAGGGGACAGTCATTGCCCTGCTCCTTTGGCCACACTTATTTCTGACACAGCCAGTGCCTTCTTGCCCACCTGGGCACTCTCTGGCTCATGTTCAGTCACTGTCCACCAGCACCCCCAGGTCCTTTCCAGCTTGGCCACTTCCAGTCCCTGTGGTGCTGGTTTGTCCGGCCCCTCAGATGCTGTGGGAGTTCCAGCTCAGTTGGTCATCAGGGGGAACAGCCCCAGGGCCTGTGTGCATTTACTCTTTGTACAGAAACTCCTTCCATTTTTTATTGTGATCAAACCTCTAAGCAATATACTGAGATCCCTGTGTGGGCTTTGCTTCTGCTCCTTGTGGGAGTCACATCTGGGGGTAGTGCTTGTTTTGGGGTGAAATGTTGATGCTTTGGTGTTAATACCTGAAATGTGAAACCATTTCAAAATGTGTATTTTCAGCTGTAGCACCCTCGGTGTTTGTGGTTGTGGTTTGGTTCCCTCACTCTTGTGCAGTGCAATTGCTGAAGTGAAGGGTTACTGGGGGATGTAATTAGTAATTATTGGTACAGTGTCTTGCAGCTGGGCTTTGGCATCACCTTGTCCCAGTCAGGGTGGTGGGCCCCTGTGTCACTGCTGCGTGTCTGTGGCTCTGCTGCTTTTGGTTTTCCTTTATAGCCCCAGGGATAAGCTGGGTGTTTCCTTTGGATTCTCCCAGCTCTGTGAGCAGGGCAAAGTCCTCCTGCTGTCCATCACAGTAAAATGCTGCTCTCTGTCTTGCAGACACGTCGTTGTGAAGACCTCCCCCAACCACAAGTACATCTTCACGCTGAGGACCCACCACTCCGTGGTCCCCGGCAGCATCGCCTTCAGCCTGCCCCAGGTATGGCTGGGCCACCCTCTGCCAACACCTCCTTTGGGGTCAGGAGGGAAGAGATGTCCTGACTGGGGGGAATGTGTCCTGCAAATTTCATTTCTGACAGCCAAAGTTCAAGCAGACTTTACTACAACTGAACTGACCATGATTATATTGCCCTGATCTGTTTTTTGCACATAGTGAGATACAGATACTGGAAAAGGTGTCATTTAACCTTTTAAAAATCCACCAGAAACAAACTGTTTGAAAAAGAAAACCCTAGCAAAGTCTGCCCTTCCTTGTGAATTTGTATTGTTCCTGTTTTCCCTTGAATTTAAAGGGTTTCTTTGCTGTGTTTTTCGTTTTTTTAAGACCTCACAGAAGTTTTATTGACTGCATCCAGTCATTGCTGGTATCTTTAGATGAGAAGTCCAAGGAAATGCATAAAATAAAAAACCCTCCAACTTCATCTTCTCTTCCTTACCTAAGTCGTTAGATATAAAATGATGGTTAGAATAAATAATTCATATAATTAACTTCTAAGTTGAGAAATGAACCTCACAGCCTCTACCTGCTCTCCCTGAGTCTCATCACATGGAACTGCAGCCGTGGAGGTCGCGGATTCCGCGCTCTGTGCCCTCCCTGCAGGAGCTGCTGCACAGCCCAGGCTGTGCTGCCCACACAGGCTTCGTGTTTGCCCAGCACCAGTCCTGGCACAGGCCCAGAGGGGCAGTTTGCTCCCTGCCCTGCTGTCTGGGCTGGCTCTGCCTGCAGGTGGGTGAGGGTTGTGCTCTCCAGGTGCCTGGTGTGGCTGGAGGTGCCCAGACTGTCCAGCAGGGATCAGCAGGAGCTGTTTGTGGCTCAGGGTTCAAGTGGATACATCAGGTCTGGGGTTGGCTTTTGCAGGTTCCAGTTGTTGCTGCAGAGCCAGGAGAGCTCTGCCAAGGGGGAGGGTGGTGCTCAGCTCAAAGGGGTGCCTCTGGTGGTGCTTTGTGTCACAGGATCACAGAACTGTTTGGGTTGGAAGGGACCTTGAAAGACTGTCTGGTCCCACCCCCTGCCATGGGCAGGGACACCTTCCACCAGCCCAAGTTGCCTTGTCCAGCCTGACCTGAATGTTTCCTGGATTGAGGCATCTACTGGGCAACCTGTGCCAGTTTTACCCCCTTCCCTGTATAAAATGCCTGAATTCACACCCTTTTATTTTAAAACCATTTCCCCTTTTTCTATTGTTGCAGGCCCTGCTAGAAATTCTGTTCCCATCTTTCTTTTAAACCCACTTCAGTTATTGAAAGGCCACAGTGAGATCTCCCTGGCGCCTTCTCTTCTCCAGCTGAAGGACCCCCATTCTCTCAGTCTGCCCCCACAGCAGAGCTGCTCCAGCCCTGCTCAGCTGAGTGTGCCTGGGGCTGGGTTTCATTTCCCAAAGCCTTGGATGGCTGTAACCAGTGTGACACCCAGTGTGTGTCTGCTGCTCATGTTCAGGGGTGTGAGGTCCAGGCATGGGCTCTGAGGCCTCCTGAACATGTTTGTGGTACTTTCATCTGCATGTGAAGTGTTTGACCACCTTTGCTCTGTGATAATCCTGACTCTGAACTCAACCCAAAAGCTGTGAGCACCCAAATGAACACAGGAGTGGAGTTGGGTTTCATCACAGAGAAGGTCCTGACTTCCCTTCCCCCAGAGGATGGTGGGCACTGACCAGGCTCCCCAGGGCAGTGGGCATGGCCCCGAGGCTGCCAGAGCTCCAGGAGGGTTTGGACAATGGAACAGGGACAGAGGGGAATTGTTGGGGTGTCTGTGCAGGGCCAGGGTTTGGGCTGGATGGTCCTTGGGGGTCCCTTCCAGTTCAGGATGTTCTGAGGGTATTGGAGAGGGTGTAAAGAGAGAGATGTTCATTTGAAAGCATGGTCATTGTGTTCCTTATCCCAGACTTGTTCTTTCTGGATGAAAAAGCAAATAGGGATGACCATAAAGTACAGCATTTCAAATGTGATCTCACCAGAGCTGTGTGTGCTGATTTCATGTGTCTGTGGTTTGTGCCTCTGTTTGATACCTGAGGGACCCTGAAGGCAGCACAAGCCTGTGGTGTGGGCTGTGAATCCACAGCAGCCACAGGAGCCTTTGGAAAAATCCTGTGTTTCCAATTATCATGCCAGAACTGTTGCCATTGTAAAGGTTTTCCTGTCACTTCATTATTGAACCATTTCTCACTTCTGCAGTTCTGTGTGGCACAGATCTTTGTACAGCTGTTTGGAGGGACCTGAAGGATTTGAACAGTTTCACTCTTGCTAATTCTCTTGGTTTAGGCAACACTGTACCTTAAAGCACTTTGGCAGAACCCCCTGCAGGTGGTGCCTTTAGAGTGCTCAGTGTGTAACAGCTGTTCTGGTACCTGTGGGGGGATCAGCACCTGAGCTTTGGCCAAGAGCCCTGCCCGGCACCAGAAATTCTCCTGCAGGATGATGGGGAGACCAGGAACATGAAGGAGGTTGGACAGAAAAACCTCCTGAGGTCAGGGATAGAATTATTTAAAGAGGTTATCCTGTGGTCTTGACTTGTTTCCTGTTAATTTTGGGATATTCCATTCTGTCCCTTTGCTGCTGCTGCAGGTTCTCCTGGGAGTCCTGCTCCTCTGGGGGAGGCAGCCTCTGAGTGGGCAGCTGTTCTGGAGGACTCATTCCTGACCTTTTTGTCTTGTTTCCACAGAGAAAATGGGCTGGACTCTCCATTGGACAGGAGATCGATGGTAAGTCAGTCAGCAGTGGGATTTGTGTTTCCATCCGGAAGGGAAACCTCTGCCCTTCAGCCCTTCCTTAGGTGATGAGGCCCTCAGGAGTGAAGGAGCTGCTCTCCTGCCTACAGGATTTCTGCATTTAACATTTCCAAACCTGGCCATTTCGGCTCTTTCTTCAGCCTCCTGCTGGTATCCATGTGGGACTTCTGTGTTCACATCAGGTGTGAACCTTGAGCATGTCCTGGATAGTCTGTTCCTGGGTCTCTGGAGAACACTCACCAGCTCATAGAGGACTCTCTTCTTGTCGGGGATATTCTTGGCATCTAAATTGGAGTCTTGAGAATGGGGAGGTTTCAGTGCCCAGAGCTGTCAAAGCAGGTCTGGACTGCTGAGCTTTGTGAGCAGGGCTGAGTTTGCACCAAGAACTGAGAATATTCTGCAGCTTGAGGAAGGGACATTGTGCAAACTGAAGTTCTGTGTCTCAATATCAAGTCTTAATTGAGCCTTCCAATCCTTGGCCAGTGTTCAGAGGAGGGCATTTATCTCTGTGGTTCTTTATTTGTGCTGTCACCCTGGTCTGGGAACCCTCTGTTCCCTCTGCTTTGGGTCTCTGTCAGGTGCAGGTGCAGCTGTTCAATCTGCCTGTAGCTGCTGGAGTATTGCCCAGACTCCTGGCAGGAGCTTCTTGCAGGAGGGTCTCCGTGTTCTTTGCAGCAGCAGGTCAAGGTAATGGATCGTGGCTGTTCTTTGGGCCATCAGGAGTCACCTCTGTGCTCCTGCAGAGGCAGCTCCTGTCCCTGGCTCCAGTGCTTGGCTGGCTCCTGGTCTCTGAGGCCACTGTGATTGCAGGAATTGCTGCTCTGAGTGCACTCAGAGGCTCAGGGGCCTGTTGGCCCCTCTGCACACCTGGGGCCTCACAGACCTTGCTCTTGAACCAGGATTTGAATGTGGAGAAAAGGAGCTGAGGGCAGGGCAGACCTTCCTGCTCCATACAAATACCTGGAAGGAGGGTGGAGCCAGGTGAGGGTTGGCCTCTTCTCCCAGGGAACAAGTGACTGGACAAAAGGCCTCAAGTGCCAGGGGAGGTTTATATTGGATATTGGGGAAAATTTCTTCATGGAAAGGGCTGTGAAGCCTTGGAACAGACTGCCCAGGGCAGTGGGGGAGTCCCATCCCTGGCAGTGTCCAAAGAACCTGCCCCTGGGGTGCCTGAGGATATGGGTTAGTGGTGACCACAGTGATGGTCCTGTTTGATGGTTGGACTTGATGGTCTTAGAGGCCTTTTCCAACCTTAATGATTCTGTTACTCTGTGGGGTTTTTGCTACCTTGTTGTTTTTTTGTTTAGTTTTTTGAACCTGTACTGAGGGGACACCCATAAATTATTTTGGCTGCTGATCATGTGCCAGCTGGCTTAGAGATCAATACTTTTGATCAGGAAGCCCTGGTGCCCTGTATGAGCAGCTGGTGGGGCAGGTTTGTGCCTTGCTGCCAACTCCCAGCGACGTGGGAGCCTGTGTCAAGCAAAATAACACAGTAATTCTGTGCAGTGACTAAATGTCACCTGCCTGCCTGCTGGGTGGGGGTTGTGGAGCTGTTCTGCAGGGAGGGACAAGTGTTCACAAACCCAGAGAGCACCAGGGCTCACGTTCTGTCGTGGTCCCCTGACAGTGCCAACTGTGTTTTAAATGTCAGTTGTGAGTGCGGCCCACTCAGGGTCTCAGGGGCACAGGGATGCTGAGCCCCCTCAGCCCCCAGTGGTGTGGGAAGGGTTTCCCAGGGGAGTGGTTTGTCTGGTGGGAAGGCTGAGTGCCGTGGGGGATGTGGCTGTTCTGCCTTCCATGCTGTTCAGCTCCATCAGCTCCTGTGTTCCCACTGGAGATGCACACCTGGGGCTGGGCCTGGCTGCTCCAGGTGCTTTCCCACCCCTAGGAGGTTCCTGCTGCCTTCCCATCCTGCTCTGTGGGACATCCCAGGCTCTTGGAGCTGGGGCTGTGTGTTGCTGCTGGGGCAGCTGGAGTTCTGCTCCGTGTCACACACCCCAGCAGTCAGGCCTGGTGCAAGGGCTGCTCCTGTGCAGGGGACTCCTCAGGCCTGTGATGTGACCAAATCCAGGGACTGATGTTCTTTC
The DNA here is from genome assembly GCF_047495875.1 of Pithys albifrons albifrons. Taxonomy (NCBI): domain Eukaryota; kingdom Metazoa; phylum Chordata; class Aves; order Passeriformes; family Thamnophilidae; genus Pithys; species Pithys albifrons. The sequence goes on from NC_092482.1 coordinate 5,954,024, forward strand.
CAGAAGCTTTTACTTGACAAAGCCCTGAGGTTTGGCAAGTATAAGGAGGTAACTGTAAGGTGAGAAGAACTCCTGCTGTGCCCTTGCAGGAGCAGAGGGATAACTCTGCTGCCACACCCCTTTTGGAAAGAACTCCTTCCAGTACATGCACTGCAGTTCGGGGAGTGTTTATGTTTTGTCTTTATCCCTCTTTCCTGGAGGATCCTTCTTTGGCAGCTCATTCCTGGGTGGCCCTGTGTGTGCTGTGATGACCTCTGTGTCTTCTGGTATCACCTTCAGCCAGAGACAGGCTCTCTTTGTTCTCTGCACATGAGCAAGTCCTGTAGCCAAGTGTGCTGGAGCCCTGTTTTGAGATCCCATCTTCCCAGGGTCTGCAGGTTCCTTCTGGAGCCTTTCCACTGCCAAAGGCTGGACAGGAAATCACAGATTGAGTGAAGCACCTTTCTCTTGTTCCCCTCCTGCTGCTTTATCCATACCACTGACTTCTGTAGCAGAGGGGACTGTTCTCCACACTCAGGGCAAACCTTTCACGTTCCCCAGACTTCTGCAGGATCGCCGGTGTGTGTCCTCTGCTGCAGCCTGGCCTGGGGATTGCTGGGGCAGCCTGTTTGTGGGACCTATGAGACCCCAGCTGTGCTGGCAGTGTCCCTGGTGTTGGGACCCTGCTGCTCTTTGCTTTCCATCCTTTTTCCCTCTTTCCTTTCCATCCTCTTCCCTCCAGCAGCACCAGCCGTGAGTGGCCTCTTGCTTTTGTCGTGCTGTGCCCGTGGGGATTGGGCACAGCTGGCAGTGACTGTGCAGTGCCTTCCCTGCCCCTTGGCTTCCTGCCCCTCTCAGAGGCTGTCTGGCTGATCCTGTGTTACTGGAGGTAGCTTGGGAATGTCAGGGTAGGCCCAGGGGCTCTGTTGGGGTGGGGGCTGCTGTCTCAGTGTCAGAGGTGAAGGGCAGCTGGTGATGTGTTTCCCTCTGGGCTGCAGAGGCCTCACAGGTGGCATTGCTGCCCCGAAACCTGCACTAATCAACTGCTGCCTCATCTGGAGGAGAGCTTGGCAACCTGTAGTCACAGAGAACCAGTGATGGCCTCTTGTCACTGCCTGTTGGGCAAAACTACCCTTTGTGCTGGTTTGGTCTTTCTGAGGACGTGCCCTCCAAACCCCTGGGATGCAGCCCTGTGATGCCACAGCACCTGTGAATTTGCTGTCATTGTCTCATCCCCAAACCTTGTGCAATGTTTGACCTGTTTTGAAGGTTTGTTAGAGTTTGTAAAGCAATGCAGGGGTTTTCAGTGGAAGTTTGACTGTATTTTCAACCTTGCAGCAGAACATGGATGTCAGAGAAATGGGGGTCCCTCAGAAATAATGCATCCAGCTCTACCAAGTGCTCACTGTAGGGCAGAATGTGTATTGCCAGTTGCCAGTGCCCTGGGAGGGGGCCCTGCTGTTCTGAGTGTGCTGAGTCCTTCTCCCCACCAGTGTCCTTGGTCTTTCTCCCCCCCAGTGTCCCTGTACACGTTCGACAAGGCCAAGCAGTGCATCGGCACCATGACCATCGAGATCGACTTCCTGCAGAAGAAGAACATCGACTCCAACCCCTACGACACCGACAAGATGGCTGCAGAGTTCATCCAGCAGTTCAACAGCCAGGCCTTCTCTGTGGGCCAGCAGGTGGGCTTTGCTTGGGATTAGAGGCTAAAATGGCTTTAAACACCATGGAGTTGTGAGGGAACATCTGGAGGGGCCAAGGCACTGAGTGCTGCAAAGGCCAGGAGCTGTTTGCTGTGTCAGTGGTTTCTTGATGAGAAGTGAAACCATCCTGACTTTCACTGGCAGCAGGGGCAGAGTGGGTTAAAATCTGTTTTACCCTTTACTAAAGAAATCTGTGAGGACAGTCCCGAGGCTTGGGAGGGTTGAGGTCTCTGCTCTGTGGCCTGGTTGGATTATGAGCATGGCAGCTCCTGAAACCTTTGGAGAAGTCACTTGTGTTTCAAGATCAAGATGAACTCCAGGTTTAATTAATTCTCAGTGGAACCTCTCAAGTTTAGATACAGAAGAGGAGTTTAAGAAGAAATTCTCCCCTGTGAGGGTGGGCAGGCCCTGGCACTACCCAGAGAAGCTGTGGCTGCCCCATCCCTGGAAGTGCCCAAGGCCAGGTTGGACAGGGCTTGGAGCAACCTGGGACAGTGGAAGGTGTCCCTGCCCATGGCAGGGGTGGGACTGGGTGGTCCTTAAGGCCCCTTCCCACCCAAACTATTCCAGGATTCTGTGATTTATTGCTACTCTGTGGGCTCCAGCAGTAAGACAGGAATGAAGTGTTTCCCTTGGGGATCTTGCAGAGCTGTTGTCCCTGCAAAAGCCTCTGCCCCTGCAGAGCTCTCTGTGACAGCCTTTGCTGTGCCACCTTCTCAGGACAGGTCGAGGTTGGTCTCTCAGTTCACAACTTGCAGAGTGTGAATCTTCAGCCAGTTGCACATGTAATGCTGGGGGAGGGAATTGTGCAGCCAGCCTGGTTTCTGTGGGCTGGGCCCCACTTCTCCTCACAGTCATCCTGTCTCATTAGCACTGTCCCTGAGGTATCTTTGTCAAACTGAAATGTGAAAGATCTAAAAGTTTTCAGCTAAATTGCTCTCCTTGCCTGGCACCAATAATTAAAGTGAGAGGAAAATGTCAAGAGATGATACAGAATATTGAGCTGTGAAGAAAAGGGGAGGAAGAGAAGCTTTTCTTGGAAGGAGTGTTTTTCTTAGTGTTTTTCCAGCTGACTTTATGTTCTGTAACTTGTGCTCTGTTACTCCAAAGCTGGGGCAGGGAAAGCACATGGTCAGTACCCCAGACAGGGTAAAAGCTACATGGGAGCTGTTGAGTGGGAAACTCAGTCCTCAGGCCTCTCTTGAATCTTAATAGTGTTGTCAAATCCCCTTTGGCTTTTTAATGAGTTTTTTTCCTTTCCACAGCTTGTGTTCAGCTTCAATGACAAGCTCTTTGGGCTGCTGGTGAAGGACATGGAGGCCATGGACCCCAGCATTCTCAAGGGGGAGTCTGGAACAGGCAAGAAGCAGAAGGTGGGCTCCCAGGAATTCCTGTGCATTCCCTGGGGACATTCCAGTCCTCCTCAAGTCCCTGCTGCCAGGAGCAGGTCAGGTCACCTGCCCCTGGAGAGGTCACACGTTGGGCTCCCCTGGTTGTGTCTGTTGTGCCAGAGAAGACAAAGGGCATCACTTCCAGTTTGGGGCAGTGCCCACTGAGGCCCAGAGCTGGGACAGACACAAGGACTGTCTTTGGGGCTTTATGTGCTAATTCATGGAAACAGCCTCTCTTCAGCCTTTTTGTCTTCCTGATATGTCCAGTTACAATTTTTCCTTCTGTAGAAAGGACATGATTTTATTTTCTTCTTGCAGAAATAAAATAGTGGGGTTTGCAGTAAACCAATAACTTTAAAAAGCCAGTTTATAAATATAAATATATAAAAGCCAGTTCATAAATACCTGATGAGCTTCTGCATTTGATGGTGTTTGTTTTGGAGGAGGTGTTGGTGTTTCTTATTCTTCCAAGTGACTTTTGTAGTGGAGCTTTTGCTGCTGTTTCCTGCCTTCTGTGATGTTTTTGGGGATACCTGAGGGGCAATTTGAAGCCGAGCCTGTAATTAATATAATTATTTGTTTCTCTCCCTTTTGCAGATTGAGGTTGGTTTGGTTCTTGGGAACAGTCAAGTTGCCTTTGAGAAAGCTGAGAACTCCTCTCTCAATCTGATTGGTGAGTGCCACTGACCCCAAAGAGAGAAATAATGCTTGAAATCTGCTGGTTTTCAGGCCTTGGAGACTTGGTTGCCTCAAAGTGGGGTTTTTTCTTCACTTCCAGGGCTAGGTTAGAAAAGCAGAGTGGATGGGTAGGTCCAGCAAAAGCCATCAGCCAGTGGAAATACTTTCAACATCAGAGTGTGATGTTTTCAGGGACACTGACAAGCCAAGAGCTTTCCCTAAATGTTAAAAGAGCAGGGAATAGGAAATTGAGAACTTTTTTGAATGTGTAGCCAAAATTTCAAAGTGAGCATGAACTTTTGAACATCCCATGTCAGAGAGCTCTGCCCTTGCAGGAGGGAGGACAGATCAAAGTCCTGCTCTCCAGAAGTGGTGGGAGCTGCAGCAGAGCTCAGGGATCACTGTGTGTGTGGAGCAACAACACAACTGTCAGCTTTGGACTAAAGAGACACTTCCTGAAACCTCAGCTGAACAAATCTCTGTGTAGGGTGTCAGACTTGGCTATCAAAGAAGCTGAGGATTAATGGATGTGTCCTCCACACATTCCTTTGGAAAGAGAGAGCTGTGGGGATAGGGTTGGATCTGGGGTGTTCCTGTAGAGCCACCAGCTTGAGTGGTGGGACCTGGAGCACAGGTTGGGCACTGAGGGCCCTTCCCTGCAGTGGCTCTGTGTGTGCCCTGGGAACAGGGAATGTGGTGACTGTCCTGGGGAACAGGGGCTGTGGTGGTTTCCTGGGAACAGGGACTGTGGTAACTGTCTTGGGGAGCAGGGGCTGTGGTTCCTCAGGGACCACAGTGGTTTCCTGGGAAGCAGAAACTGTGGTGACTGTCCTGGGGAACAGGGGCTGTGGTTCCTCAGGGACCACGGTGGTTTCCTGCAGAACAGTGCACACTGTTCCTCTGGCTGTTCCCTTCTTCCCAGTGTTATCAGAGGGATGACACTTCAGCTGCAGATGCCTCTCTTGCTGATGATGTAGCTCCAGCCATTCCCTTCTGGGTATGATTCAAGTCCTGTGCTTGAACAGACACTCTTACTTGTGTTTTCTCTCATTTTTCCCCCTATTTTTTCCCTTTTTCTGGAGTCTTGTGAACTGAGGAAACTCCTTTTGCTGCTGCTCCTGCAGGATCAGGAGTGGCAGGGGCAGCTGCTGGGAGGGGTCCAGGGAACGTGGCAGCTCAGGAGGACACTGACCTGAGGGTTAATACTGAGTGTTTTTGCAACAGGCCTCACAGCACAGCTCTGCCTGCTGGGGAGTGCTCAGTGCTGTGGGAATTTGTCACAGAAATAAACCCTCTGAGGGCAGCAGCCCCTTGGGAAAGGAGAGCTCAGCTCCTCCAGCATCATGGCAGAGGCTGCGGTTGGTGCTGCCCTGCAGTGCCACATTCCCCCCAGGTGGGGCTCGGACTTGGTGTTTGCAGCTGCTTCCAAAACCAGGCAGAGACCACACCTGGCACCTCGTGCAGGGCTTGTGCCTGAGCACAGCCTGTGTGGAGCCCCAGCACAGGGCCGGGGGCTGAGCTGCAGGTGGCTGTAATTAAGCATCTTAACGAGGATACAGGTGTTAGGAGCACCAGGTGAGGGTTGGGCAGGGCAGAGAGTTGCTGCCTGTGACTACAGCATTGGACAGTTGTTTTCCCTCTGACAGGACAGCTGGGGGTGTTCAGTAACCTGTTCACTGAGGCAGAGCAGGCAGGGATGTTGTGCTTGCTTAATACTCAGAGCCTTGTGGTGACCTGTGGTGTCCCTTGGCACATCTGGGTGTTAGGAGAGGTCCCAGGAGAGGGCTGGTGGGTTGGGAACAGGGATCCTTCCCCTGGGATTCTGTTTCATTGTCTGCAGACAAGACAAAAGAGCTGCTTGTGCCTCGATTTACTTCTGTCAAATTGGTACTTCATTTAATCTCCTCATTGATCTGAGGCAGAGCTGCTTAATGTGCTTTGTTGGTCTCTGGAGAATTGTAAAGTTCTGAATAATTAAATTCTGAGAGAGGAGATGAAAGTGAAGTGAGTGTCACTGAGCTCTGCCTCCAGTAAAGGGCCTGCATTGTTTCAGTAGAGAAGAATTGTAATAATTGTTTAAAAAAGCCAATTCTATTTCTTACACTGAGCATAAAATTGTGTTATAAAACCAGTGGATGACGTTTTAATCCAATCTGCAGGAATGTTACGGTGCTGAGGTGCAGCCAGAAGGGGGGGGTGTAGGCCAAGCTCTGCAGGAGCAGGAGCATCCCTGGCTGAGGGGGACCTGAAAGCTGGAGTGCAGCACTGGGATAACTCCCGGGGGATTGGTGGATCATTCCCCTGTGCCCTGCTCAGCACTGGCTGTTGGGGCTCTGGGTCGCACCCCCTGCAGAGTGCTGGTCAGAGGTGTGGTCTCATTTGTTTGTTTTGCTGCCCCTGGAATTGAAATACTGAGTCCAGGTGTGTTTAGACCAAGATTAAAGCAGTGTGGCTCAGCTGACACAGACCTGTTTGCTGTACTGGCTGGACACTGGGGGCTCCTTCATTACATGGCTCAGCTTGAAGTACCTCTAGGAGAGCTTATGGAACAGATCAGCAAAATGCACTATTGTTGTTTGCCATGGTTTGGTGTTGGGAAGGAATTCTTGGCTATGAGGGTGGGGAGGCTGCCCAGAGGAGCTGTGGCTGCCCCAGCCCTGGGAGTGCCCAAGGCCAGGCTGGACAGGGCTTGGAGCACCCTGGGCTGGTGGGAGGTGTCCCTGCCCATGGCAGGGGGTGGCACTGGATGGGCTTTCAGGTCCCTTCCAACCCAAACCATCCTGTGACTCAGTGATTAGGGAGAGCACTGTCAGCAGGGACAGGCAGGTGTTCTGGGAGGGAATGGTCCCCATTGGGGGAGCCATTAAGGGACAGCCCTCAAAGGACTGTGGAACTCTAAGCAATCATCTCATTTCTGCAGGAGTTAGGGATGATCTTCAGTGTTTGCTTTCTCCCTGGGTCTTCAGATCACCTTGTGCTTCTCTGGCAGCTGAGAATGCTCAAAGTCGTGTGGGAGGTCAGTTTAACCCATCAATGTGTCAAGGCTTGTTTATAAACATCCTTGAATAAATTCAAGGTGAGACTACAGGGATCTGACAGGATCCTAACAGGAGCCTTTGTGCTTGTTGGCTGCTCCCCAAATGCCCTCCCCTCCCTCTGGAGAGGTGTAGGAGCTCTCTGGGGCTCCAGTGTGAGTGGCTTGTCAGCAGAAGGGAAAGGAGGTGGTTAAAGGCCTGCAGGACTGTGCTCAGGGGTCTGGTTGCACTTGGAGGAGCTCTGGAAGAGGCTGGGGAACAGGCACAATGAGCTGTGGTGGTTTGCCAGGACTGGCCTTTGCTCTGCTGAGCTGGAAAGGAGCTGCTGACCTTGTGATTGCTTGGTGTGACCTGGCTGCAAATTGCTGTGGTGTCTGCAAGGGGTGGATGTGCTGTCCCTTCCCAAAGGATCCTGGGGAAGGTCTGGAGAGCTGCACATCTTTGAACCTTAAATCAGTACAGGAGAAATCAACAGAAACTGTAATAAAACAGTAAATTAGAGGACACCTTTACAAAGGTGTTACCCTGGGAAGGGTCAGCCTGTCTTGGGTAAGGGCAGTCCTGCCTCATGGTCCTGCTGGAGTTCCTTGCAGGAATCAGAAGGCATTGGCACAAGGGCTCACTCAGCCTGTGTGTTTGGCACAGCTCCTCCAGCAAGGTCCCCTTTCAGAGTTTCCTAAGAAGAATCAAACCAAAGATCTGTGAGAGAGAAGGTCCTCTCATGGGTCAGCAAGTGGTGAAAGGGAAGGAGGAAATAGCTGGTGTTGGTGGAGCTCAGTGGGAGTCTCTGCTGGACCTTTGCTCTCCACTGGAATTAGTGAATAGCTGGGAAAGAGCCTGAGCAATGAGGTGCCTGAGCTGGCTCTGACTGAGCTGGGAGGAAAATTCAATGCAAACAACTTAAAGTGCTATGTGGGAGGAGACCACTCCTGACCCCGGTGAAACTGGTGGGACAGGATCCCAGGAAGGACAGTTTGAAGGGAATGCTGGACCTGCCCTTGTGCAACCTGAGCCCTGTTAAGAATTATAAAGTGTGTTTGTTAAAGAATTCTTACACATTATTAATAAAGGAACATGAGCAAAGTGAAGTATAATTCTGTAGCTGTATTTAAGATACAACCAAACCACAGCACTGGCAGGTTCATTGTCAGAGGGTGTGGTAGGAATAAGAGACAACTGGGGGAGGAATGAGGGGGCTCCAGTATGGAGCCAATGCTGTGGATGGAAGGGACAATGGGAGAAGGCTGGCAAAGACATTGAGGAGGATACAGGACAAGCTTATTGTGATCCCAGGAGGCCTAGAAGAGAGTGGGTTCTGCACGGGCAGCAGCCACGTGAGCTGACACTGGGGGGGTCCAGTTTGTGGCAGAGAATACTCAGGGTTCCTTAGCACAAGGGAGCAACAGCTGCTGGAGAAACCTCTGACCTGGGCAGTTGGAGGGCTGAGAAAATGGTTTGCTGAGCCAGCCAGGTCTCTGGTGCCCTGCCCTCATGTCCCTGTCTCAGGGTGTCCTCCTGGCTGGTGTCTGAACCACACGGAGCTCACAGGACGTGGGTCTGGCCCAGAGAGCTGTCCTGGGTCTGTGCCTGTGGCTGCTGCAATCGTGCTGGGCTCTGTTCAAACAGTTCCTTTGGTTTTGCAGGTAAATCCAAGACCAAGGAGAACCGACAGTCAATCATCAACCCAGACTGGAATTTTGAGAAAATGGGAATTGGGGGCCTGGACAAAGAATTCTCCGATATTTTCCGACGAGCTTTTGCTTCTCGAGTTTTCCCACCTGAGATTGTGGAGCAAATGGGTGAGTATCACCAGGGCAGTGTGGCTGGGGCACAGGGGGCAGGCCTGCTCTGGTCTGTAAGGGCTGGGTGTCAGCTGGGTGCCTTGGGGTGCTGTAACACAGCAGTTCCTCAGGATCTGACACACCAGCAGAGCCTCCTCTTCCCCCTTTGCTCCTAAATGTATTTTGGACTCTTGTTACTTGGTTGAGGAGGGGAACAAATACTCAGCCTGCACCTGGAGTGACTGAAGGGATGAGATACATGGTTTAACTGGGCACTGTTCTGGTGCAGCTGGGACTGGGGCTCTGAGCAGCTGGGCCAGTGGAAGGTGTCCCTGCCCATGGCAGGGGCTGCAATGAGATGAGCTTTAAGGTCCCTTCCAACACAACCCATTCCATGATCCTGTGAAACTCTCCCTATTCTGTGAGTGCTTCATTTCTCCACAGCAGTGAGAGCGACTGCTGCTCTGTCAGACTGCCCTGGGCAGCCACAGGGGGCAGAGGAGGGGCTGTGTCAATGCTCCTGCCATGATCCACGATCCTTGTCCTGCAGCTCACCCTGAGCCCTGCCCAGCCCAGCACACTCAGCTGGGTGAGGGCTCTGCCTGCTCAGGGCTGGGACATGGGGGGACACACAGGCCCTGGCACGTCAGGAGTTGGTGAAATAAAAGCAGAGATTCTAAATATAACTTCTTTTTTCTTTGGGCCAGGGGAGGGAAAGGCAGTCCCAGTACTTGGTAAACATGTGCTGACAGGCAGATAAATGGTACTGGGTTTAGTTTTTAGTAAGCAGTGTGCAGCTGCAGGTGTCTGGTTCTGTCCCAGAACGTGGCTGGGGATGTTCTGGCTGCTCCTTGTTCTTGGAATATAATCTCTGTGGGTTTGTGTTTAGGCTTGGAATCCATAGCTGTGTAATTTCTGTGGATGTTTATGTTTCTGACCCACCTTCCCTCTCCCCACAAATGAGGCAATCAAGACTTTGTTTACAAAACAGGTTTCCATCAGCAGATATGTCCTGTTTGTGCTGGGGCTGTGCAGTGTGTCTGCCCCCAGTGCCTGTGGAACTGATGCAAAGTAAACTTCCCTGGGAGGTGCCTTCAGTCTTTTCTGGGTGATTTGGAAACCTGTGGAGGAACAGGGGAGAGACTCCAGGGCTGAGGCCAATTAGTGCCTGGTTCTCTCTCTGCTGCCTTTTGCTTCCCACTGCTCTGAGAGCTGAGGCCTTTGGGGGCTGATCTTGGCTCTCCTGGGTTTTGTGGCTGTAAGAAGGACACAACTTCTCTGCTTCTGCCTGAGAAATGCTTAAATTTGTTAAATATTTAACTGCTCTGCTGAGAGAGGAAGTGGGAGAAATGGTGTTGGCTGTGGACAGAGCAGCTTTTGCAGAGACAGTGGTGGCCAGTTGAGCACTGATGGTGCTGCTGCTCCTGCTCCTGCTGCTGCTGCTGCTGCTGCTCCTGTTCCTCCTCCTGCTCCTGCTGCTGCTGCTGCTGCTCCTGTTCCTCCTCCTGCTCCTGCTGCTGCTGCTGCTGCTGCTGCTCCTGTTCCTCCTCCTGCTCCTGCTGCTTCTGCTGCTGCTGCTCCTGTTCCTCCTCCTGCTCCTGCTGCTTCTGCTGCTGCTGCCACCAGCCCACAGTGCTCTGGGGGCAGCTGGGGCTGGGAGTGCTGGGGCTGCTCAGCCTGGAGAAGGGAAGCTCCAGAGAGACCTCAGAGCCTCCTCAGTGCCTAAAGGGGCTTCTCTAACAGGGAGAGTGAGTTTTTGTGTGGGCAGACAGTGATAGGACAAGAGGGAATGGTTTTAAACTAAAAGAGGGTCAGATATTAGGAATAAATCCTTCCCTGTGAGGGTGGGGAGGCCCTGGCACAGGTGCCCAGAGAAGCTGTGGCTGCCCCATCCCTGGGAGTGTCCAAGGCCAGGTTGGACAGGGCTTGGAGCCCCCTGGGCTGGTGGGAGGTGTCCCTGCCCATGGCAGGGGTGGCACTGGGTGGGCTTTAAGGTCCCTTCCAGCCCAGATCAGTCTGGGACTCTGATTCTGTGGCTGCTGTCCAGAGTCTGAGCTGTGACCTCATGTGAAAGGGAAAGGTTTAGCCTGGGAGTTCTCCTCAGTGTCCCTGCAGTGGCAGGATGTGTTCACAAACGGACAGTCAGAGCTGTTTCCCTGCTGCTGTGCCCTCCCCTGCTGTGGGCAGGCTGCCAGGCTGGGGTCTCACATGCCATGGCATCCCTGGGCATGTCCATGAGCTGCATTCCCCTGCCAGCTGGGCACTCTGCAGCCATGGACTGACTGATGTGGGCAACCTCCCTCTGGGGCAGGAGGGAATCCCTGCTGGCTGCAGGGTGAGGCCCTGGAGCTGCCCACAGGGTTCCTCTTCTTAATTGGTGTTGCTTAATCCAGGGAGATTCTCTGAAGGCCCAGTAGTGTTTGGATTACCCTGGGCAATGAATGAAAGGTGTGCCACGTTCCCTCCTAAACACAAACAGCCTCACTGTGCATGTTTACACACACAGACATTTTTCAGGGAAGCAGTTGGGCTCAGAGCAGACTCCTGAGCTCTGAGTAACCCCAGGGCTAAAGAGCTAATCTGAAATTTGAAAAAACAAAACTTTCTGACATGCATTTTCTTTGCCTCAGTTATAACTTGCTCTTAACTATATTTCAGATCTGAACTGTCAGTGTGACAGCTGTTCACCTTTGTGAATAATTTATTGGGAAAGGAAAAGCAGGAATTTGCCTGCTCCCTGTGCTGCAGTGCTCTCCCAGTTGTGGGCCTTGCCCAGTGCTCCCAGACTGCAGCCCCCACTCTGTAAATATTTCTGTCCATAACTGCACAGGCTCCATAGACCCTTTCAGAGTTACTTGCAGTTTGTGTGTGGTTGATGTAACTTCCAAGGAATGTTCTGGGTTTGGAGCACATAAATCAGTGTTAGTTAACCACATCATCTGGGGGGGGAAATGCTGATCTGATGGCACAAACTTGGGTTTATTGAAGAGAAGAAATGCTGGCTCAGCTCCTGCTGGTCACTGCCCCTGCCCTGCTCACCTGGAAGGGGCACTCTGCTTTTCCTGTGTGTGGATCTCCCACCTCTCTTGTGGTGGCTTTGGGCTTGAATGGCTCTGGAGGGAGCTAATACAGATGGAAGCCAAACATACTACTGATAAAACCAGTTTATAGGGCTAGAATTCAGCTGGCTCAGCTCCTTGGTTGGTGTGATGTGACAAAATCCTGGAATGGTTTGGGTGGGAAGGACCTCAAAGCCCACCCAGTGCCACCCCCTGCCCTGGGCAGGGACACCTCCCACCAGCCCAGGGTGCTCCAAGCCCTGTCCAACCTGGCCTGGGACACTCCCAGGGCTGGGGCAGCCACAGCTTCTCTGGGCACCTGTGCCAGGGCCTGCCCACCCTCCCAGGGAAGATTGACTGTTGTTTGACTCCTGATAATCTTGGGGCTGCCAAATGGAGTTAAATCCTTGTCTGGATGAGGCTTGAGGAAGGTCTCTTGAAACAAAAGGGACACTCCTTTTGGTACCATAAGGCCTCACTCCTGGGAATGGCACTTCTGGGGCAGGAGTTTCATGCCTGGCAGTGCCATTCTCTTTGAGGGTCAGCCCTACAAACCCTTTTCCAGGGAAACCTCCTGCTTTTCCAGCCCTTTTGGGATGTCTGTGCCATCCAGCTCAGAAAAGCTGTGTGTGAAGGGGGTCTGGCTTTGGTCTCTCTTTGCTGCAGTTCAGAGCAGCCTCTTGCTCCAGCCAGAGCTCCTCCTTGTATTTGAGAAATGTTTTTCCAGAGTGTCCCTTTGGATCAGCCCTCATCCCTGCTGAGACTTTGAATCCAGCTCATCCAGTTGCTTGTGCCATTAAGGGGATTGCTTGATTGCTTACTAGAGCACTGTTCTTTTTTTTCCCTCTGACTCCAGCAGGTATTTAGCCATTTGCAGCAAAGTTTTTGATATTTGGTGCCTGGAGCTGTATCTTTGAACAAAACTGTAAAGCCCCTTCTCAGATCTGAAAAGAAAACACTCACAGTGACCTTCTTTTCCTTACTTCACAACATTTTGGTGTCCCCAGGCACACAGCCCTGACTTGCAGCACAGAAGGGGTTTTCTGATTTCCTGGCACAGTTTTGTGGGGGCTGATGAAACAGCAGCTTTGTGTGTCTGTGCTTTGTTAGGGCTCAATGTTGGGGGCAGAAATGTTTGGTGTCACAGATTCTTCTGAGACACTGAATGGAACCCAAACTGCCCATCCTCTCCTGTTACCATAAATAATCCAATTCAGGCTTTTCCAGGGTGGTTTCTGTTTCCTGGGAACCATCTCAGCCTGCCCTCTTGGGGTCAGAGCTCTGCAGGTCTGAAGGACATCCCACCTTGTACAAGGGAAATACCAACAAAACACAAAGGGAACTTTCAAATCAGCAGATACTCAGATATTATTTTCCTTCTTGGATTCTGCCTTGAAGTGGAGACTTGTCTGTTGAGCTCCCTTAAAAATTAATACATTCATGTTCTCAAAATGCTCAGGTACTGCAAGAGAAGAATAATGATGGAAAGGATTTCACCCAGCTCTGCTGAAAATAGGGTGATTTCAGTGAAACTTCTGGGTCAGGTTGTGGCTGTGCCTCTGTCTGGGCCTGGTTATTATCCCCACTGTGATGATTTTTTGTTTTGCAACATGCAGTTCATTATTCCTGCCTGATTTAGAAACTTGGACATCAGGTTACACAGATTTGAGGTGAATTTAATGCTGCCTGGCAGTGTTTGTAGCTCTTGGCCTGGCAGTGTGCAGGTTGGGTTGGACCATTCTGTCTGTTCCATCTTCAGGTGCCATGAATTCAGGAGGGATCATTTCTCACTGTGCTTTAAGGGTTTTATCCACTTTTCGTCTGCCTCTGACCTCATTCAGCCTGTGCTTTTCCTTCATGTCTGGGGGAATGTGTAAAACCTATTCGTGTCTTCAGGAAAGTCTGAACCTCCCTCTGTTGCTTTCTTTGTTTCCTCACACTCTGTGGGATCTCCTTCCCTTTCCTGGAGGGAATTTGTCTCAGGCTGATCTAATAAATTCTTTTTGGTTGTTTCCTGTATCCTTGTTTTCTTCTACCTACACAGAGAGACCTTATGCCAGAATTTTCCAGGCATCAGGTTAGTGCCAGGTCTGTGCCACACAATCAGAAAGCAGCTGAGGTTGAAGTGGATCTCTTGATTTAATCCAACCCCAGGCTCCCTCCAGTTCCCATTACAACATCAAGGATGACCTTCACTGTCTGTCCCTCAGGTTCTCACCCACCCTGTCCGTGTTCTCAGAGACCTGGAGGTGATTCCACCTGCTCTGGGTGCCCTTGGGTGAAGTTCTTGTCCAGAAATCCAACAGCTGTGGCTCTTGTGTCTGCTGTTCTGTTCCCGCCCCTGCCCATTGGTCCCTGGTCCCAGTGTCAGCTGCCACACGACCCATCACATCTTCCTTGGTGGCAGAAAGTGTTTAATAGCTTGGACTCAGCATTTGCTGTTGTTAATTCTTCTCACTGTGGAAGCACTGGTGCTCTCCTGGGTCTTCTCCTCCTGATGGGATTTAAAATGAAGTGCTTCATTCCCCCTGAGGCTCAGTCTGCTCACTTAACTCTCTCCACATCTAACAGGACCTCTGTGCTCTCCCTCTGGGGAGGGCAGCAGAGAAGCCCCTGACATGTCACTGCCCTCTCCTTCTGCAAACCAGAGATTGACTCAGAGCACCCATAGTATCCCCCACATTATAGAAACTGGAAGGAAGTGAAGGGGCAAACAGTGTGAGCAGAGATGCTGGGCCAGGAGCTGAGGGAGGTGCAGGGCCAGGAGCTGAGGGAGGTGCTGTGGTGCTGGACCAGGAGCTGAGGGAGGTGCTGAGGGAGGTGCTGTGGTGCTGGACCAGGAGCTGAGGAAGGTGCTGGACCAGGAGCTGAGGGAGGTGCAGGGCCAGGAGCTGAGGGAGGTGCAGGGCCAGGAGCTGGGGGAGGTGCTGGGCCAGGACGAGGGAGGTGCAGGGCCAGGAGCTGAGGGAGGTGCTGAGGGAGGTGCTGTGGTGCTGGGCCAGGAGCTGAGGGAGGTGCTGAGGGAGGTGCTGTGGTGCTGGACCAGGAGCTGAGGGAGGTGCTGGACCAGGTGCAGAGGGGGGTGCTGGGCCAGGAGCTGAGGGAGGTGCAGGGCCAGGATGAGGGAGGTGCTGGGCCAGGACGAGGGAGGTGCTGGGCCAGGAGCTGAGGGAGGTGCTGGGCCAGGATGAGGGAGGTGCTGGGCCAGGAGCTGAGGGAGGTGCTGAGGGAGGTGCTGTGGTGCTGGACCAGGAGCTGAGGAAGGTGCTGGGCCAGGACGAGGGAGGTGCTGGGCCAGGAGCTGGGGGAGGTGCTGAGGGAGGTGCTGTGGTGCTGGACCAGGAGCTGGGGGAGCAGCAGGGTGCTCACAGTGTCTCTGGGCAGGTCTCTGCTGTGGGCTGTGCTCCTGAGGGCCTGGGACAGGAGGTGTTGGAAGGAGTCTGAGCTGAGGGCTGTGCTGCAGGTGGGGCTGATGGATGGACTCACAGCCAGAGGGATGTGGTGAGGAAGCTGTTTCCAAAATCCAGGGAGAACTTACTGCCTGTGTCCTCTCCTTACAGTGGTGAAGGATTTGACAGACCAAACCCCTGCCCACTGAGGGTCCACTGAAAACAAAACTTGTGGGTCAGCTGTGGCCCTTTCCCTGTCCCAGCTTTGAACTGAAGGCAGAAACAGGTTCCGTCAGTGCTGCCCCATCTCTGCAGCAGGGGGAGGTTCGTGGGAGGCTGGGCTGGAGTCTTTGGGCTTCCAGGAGGAGGGGAGGGGGAAATTCCACCCTGCTCTGCTTTTGGGGAAATTTGCCTGTGTGGCAGGTGAAGTTTGGGAACCCTGCTCTCCCTGTAACCTGCCCCAGGATTAACATTCTGAGATAAACATCTCCCTGATGTGCTGAGGATCCATCCCTGCAGGTTCCTGATCAGAGTGAGCCAATCACACCAGAATGCTTTGATTTTAATGAAAAGGGGAATTACACTCCCAAGTAGAAAATCCCTGTTATACTAAACCAGTTCTTCTGATCTTTCAAAAAAAAGGAAGAGAGAGAGTTGATCAGATAAAGTTTATCTTGTCTCTAGGCAGTTGAGGCTCTGAGTGGACACAGTTTGGCTTCCCTTGGTGGCACCAGGAACTCTCCCTTCTCACCAGTTTATGTGATTTTCCCCTGGTGCTTTGTTTCCCACACTGGTGTATTTGAGTTCCTGTGGAACATCCCTGCTCAGCCTCTAACTGTATGTCATTAAATGGCATAATTAAGGCTCAGGTTACAGGAGTGACCTTTGGTTTGGAGCCCTATTGGTGAGCTGGATGAGCTGGAGATGTCTGCACTGCTCATAATTTGTGTTTAGAAAGATTCTCATAATAGTATTGACATTTGGGCCACATTGGTGAAATCAGCAGAGGGGAGATAAACTTAATCAAAATTCCTGTTGGTGCAGAGGATCCCACTGTGATTTCAGAGGTAACATTTGGGGTTTGTCATCACCTGTCTATTTTAATAAAGTCCTGCTTGTGCTTAAAACTTTGCTTTTAGCCAGGTGAACGTGGCTGTCCAGGGAAATCTCTGCTGGAGTCACTTGTGGCAGTTTTATTTGGAGAGGAACTAATTGCTTGGGTTCAGGAATGTTCTCCACCTGACTCAGACCCTGCCCTCTCTGTTGCCCATTCAGAGGCAGCCCAGTCCTGCAGCAGCTGCTTCGTGCTGTGCTCAGAGTTCAGCTGTGGGGAGGGGCTGGGAAAGGCTGAGCAGGGATTGTCCAGCACTGGCTGAGCCTGTCTGGGGCAGGACTGAGAATTGTCAGGTGTCTCAGGGAGCTTGCTGGGCCCAGAGCTGGTGGTTCTGCTGGGAAAGCCCCAGGGAACAAGGCAGGGCTGGAGCTGTGCCAGGACAGGGTCAGGTGGGATCTCAGGGAAAGGCTCTTCCCCCAGAGGGTGGTGGGCACTGACCAGGCTCCCCAGGGCAGTGGGCATGGCCCCGAGGCTGCCAGAGCTCCAGGAGGCACAGGGTGGGATTGTTGGGGTGTCTGTGCAGAGCCAGGGGTTGGACTGGATGGTCCTCGGGGGTCCCTTCCCATTCTTTTAATTCCATTCCATTTGGAACAGCTTGAGCAGGTAAAGAGTGAAAATCCCAGGAGGTTTCTAAGCAGGTTTGTCCACAGCTGTCCTGTTTGGCCAGAGCCTTCCAGCTGCCACCAGGTGCTTTGTCTTTTGCTTCCCAAACACTCCCACTGTGGGAGGTGAGATGTGGGGGCAGGTGGCACGGGCTGAGCCCTCTTCTGTGGCTGAGGCAGCTCCTGCAGAGGAGGGGAATGTTTGGGCTTTTCAAGAAGTTCACATTGTTTTGGGGCTGTAGAAGAGAAGCTTCTGGTGGAAGTAACTCAGTTGTACTCCTGGGAGAGAGATTGGGAATTGCAAAAATCACAGAAATGTTTAGTTTGGAAAAGACTTCCAAGATTTAGTCCAACCCTCACCCCATCTCCACTTGTCATCCAGACCAGAGCATGGAGTGCAGCCATTCCCTGAACACCTCCAGGGGTAGGGACTCCAAACCTCCCTGGGCAGCTCCTTCCAAAGCCTGACCAGGCAGAAATTCCTGCTGCTGTGCCCCCTGCCCTGGCCCAGCCTGAGGCCGTGCCCTCTCCTCCTGTCCCTGTTCCCTGGGGCAGAGCCTGACACTCCCCTGGCTCCCCCCTCCTGGCAGGGATTGCAGAGTCAGAAGGTCCCCCTTGAGCCTCTTTTTCTCCAGGCTGAGCCCCCCCAGCTCCCTCAGCCACTTCTCACAGGACTTACAAGAAAACTAGAAGGAACGAATTAGGCCCAGACAGTTCATGTTGGTGTTTCGAACATGCAGAGGCTCCTCTGCAGAACAAACCCCACTGCCAGGCTGTGCCCAGGGCTGGCTGTGGGCTCTGTGGGCTCCAGCCCTCACTCACCATGGCACTTTGCTGGGCTCCGGCTGGAGCATGGAATGTGGGAGCTGTGTGGGAGCACTGGGAGCTGTGGGAGAGCACTGGGAGCACTGGGAGCTGTGTGGGAGCACTGGGAGGTGGGGGGAGCACTGGGAGCACTGGGAGGTGGGGGAGCACTGGGAGCTGTGGGGGAGCACTGGGAGCTGGGGGGAGCACTGGGAGCACTGGGAGCTGTGGGAGCACTGGGAGCTGGGGGGAGCACTGGGAGCACTGGGAGGTGGGGGAGCACTGGGAACTGTGGGAGCACTGGGAGCTGGGGGAGCACTGGGAGCTGTGGGAGCTGTGGGGGAGCACTGGGAGCTGTGGGAGCTGTGGAGGAGCACTGGGAGCTGTGGGGACATTGGGAGCACTGGGAACTGTGGGAGCACTGGGAGCTGTGGGGGAGCACTGGGAGCTGTGGGGGCATTGGGAGCACTGGGAGCTGTGGGAGCACTGGGAGCTGTGGGGGAGCACTGGGAGCACTGGGAGCTGTGTGGGAACACTGGGAGCTGTGTGGGAGCACTGGGAGGTGGGGGAGCACTGGGAGCTGTGGGGGAGCACTGGGAACTGTGGGAGCACTGGGAGCTGGGGGAGCACTGGGAGCTGTGGGAGCTGTGGGGGAGCACTGGGAGCTGTGGGGGCATTGGGAGCCCTGGGAGCTGTGGGAGCTGTGGGGGAGCACTGGGAGCACTGGGAGGTGGGGGAGCACTGGCAGCTGTGGGGGAGCACTGGGAGCTGTGGGGGAGCACTGGGAGGTGGGGGAGCACTGGGAGGTGGGGGGAGCACTGGGAGCACTGGGAACTGTGGGAGCTGTGGGGGAGCACTGGGAGCACTGGGAACTGTGGGAGCAGTGGGAGCACTGGGAGCTGTGGGAGCACTGGAGCTGTGGGGGCATTGGGAGCACTGGGAACTGTGGGAGCAGTGGGAGCACTGGGAGCTGGGGGGAGCACTGGAGGGTTCAGGCTCTGCTCAGGGCAGTGTCCTCACTGAGGGAACAGCCAGAGAGGCAGCACTGTGGTCGTGGGAATTGTGTTGTCTTGAGCAGTTACTCAGATTGAAATCAATTCTTTATGGCTGTAACATCCAGAGGTAAATGAAATCACAGTGAGTAAATGAAATCAGGAGGATAATGAAGTGTTTGTCCTTTAAAGGCAGGCAGTGGCTGTGAGTCTGTGCAGCCCTGAGGACTCTGGGCTGGGCTGAGCTGGCATGCAGGGAGGTCATGCTGTGTGGGTGACAGACCCCCCCATGTGCCTGAGCTCCTCAGGGCTGTGAGGATGGGATAAGCTGAGCTCAGCTCCTCAGCCTCAGCTCGGGGCCACCCCTTTGCTGCTCTTTTGCTTTTTGCCTTTCTGTGCTCTCAGGCACTGCAGGGCTCCTGGTGCTTTGCATCCCTGAAGAAGTCAAACTGCAAGTGTGGAGTGTAAAATAAATGTATTTTCATGGGTTCATTTGGGTTGGAAAAGACCTCTAAGGCTGAGTCCAGCCATGAACCCAGCACTGTTTTCATCTCTAAACCATGGGCCCCACACACCTTTTGGTCCCTTCCAGGCATGGTGACCCCACCACTGCCCTGGACAGACTTTGCCAGTGCCTGACCACCCTTTCTGTGAAGAAATTTTTCCTGATATCCAACCTAAGCCACATCCTTGGCACAGCATTGAGGCCAGTGTGAATGGCATCTACAGCATGGAGCTGTTTCCACTCTTTGTTGTGTTCTTTTTACCTCAGAGAATAACACATCAAGATTTTTAAGTTTTAGATAAATTTTCTGGAAACAAAACATAGGGGGTTTTATCTTCAAATATAGGGACATCTTGTGTTCCTCACTTCTCCAGAGCACATGTGAGGGACTTTGTGCAGCAATGGGATGGAGCAGGAGAAAGGAAAAGGTGCTGAATTCCCTCCCCTGTGATTAAACACTTGTCTTCAAAGCCAAGATTTTTGTCCAGGCAGTTTCCAAATGTGCTCTTTTCCCACAGGCTACAGCAGTGAGAGCTTCCTTGGAGTCTCTTCCCTTGGGATGTCCCCTCTGGGCTGCTGAGGTCACAGTTGTAACTCTGGAGAAGGGCAGGAGGTGTTGGTGCTGTGAAGGGCCAAGGTGGCCCAAACCCTGGGAAGCACATCCTGAGTGCTTTGTATTTTCCCATCTGGCTCATCCATAGGCAAAGTGAGGAACTGATACTTTTATTGTGCTTGAAATTATGTAGGAAGAAATGACCTGAAATGATGAAATGCCTGCTGGGTCCTAAGTGTTGAAAATAAATTTATTTCCTTGTAGTTTTGTGTTTGCTCTTTGGACTTCAGTATCAGCTGGGAAACAGAAAAAGTTGCTCTGCTGGAAATGAAAAGATCATGACAAAATAAGTTCTAGATTTCCTTTCTGTCTCCTCACCACTCTGTGCTCAGGCAGTATCCAAACTCTCTGCTCCTGAATCCCTGGTCCATGTCCCTTAATTTGGGCAGGAGGGAGCCCCTTTGTCTTCTCCAGGTAATTTCTATTTCCTTCCCTGTTTTTGTAGTTGAATTCCACCTCTGGGGCTTTCTACTTCTCTGAGGCTTTCCCTGAGCTTGGTGCAAAGTGTCTCAAACTTGGTGCTGGTACATGATCTCTGCTCCCCTGTTCCTGGGTTTTCCAGCAGCAGCTTCCAGGACAGAAGTGCCTGAGATGTGTCCCCTTAGCTTGCAGCAAAGGTATCCTCTGTTCCCCTAGAGGAGAGCATTTGAATGCTGGTGCTCACACACAGCATTTCAAGTCCTGTTATTGGGATAAATTAGAATCTCTCAGGTCTTTGTTTACAGGTCAAGGTTTTTGGGCTGGTGGTTCTGGTAGTTCTTGAAAGTGTTTTTCAGTTTTCTCAATATTTGCCCTGTGAATTTGCAGCCAGAACTGGATGTGTGAAATGGGACTCCTTAAAGCCCAGTACAGGGGTAAAAAAGAAAAATCCCTGGTTTTCTCTTTCAGACTCAGGTTGGTGTGTCTGACCTGTGTCTGCTTTGCTTGGTGCTTGGTGTTCAGGGATGGGCAGTGTCCCTGGGAGGTGCTCTGGGTGAGGATTGTTATTCCCATACTTCCCAAGGGGTTTGTGGTGCTCTGTGTTCCTCACAGGAGCTGTAACTCAGGTTTGGTCCCTGTGTGTGGCTGGGGCACAGAGAGCACTTGTGCTGTCCTAGGGGGTGTTTTTCCTGGCCTTGGCATGGCAGTGGGATGCCCTGATCCAGTCTGTGTTTGGATTCACTGGTGGGAGCACCAGCAGAGCTTGGGCACCTCTGCCAGCTGTGACAGCGATTCCCTCAGTGCCCCGTGGCTGTTCCCACCCTGCTTCTCCTTCCTCACCCTGTTCCCTCCCATTGCAGGCTGCAAGCACGTGAAGGGCATCCTGCTGTACGGGCCCCCAGGCTGTGGGAAGACCCTGATGGCCAGGCAGATTGGGAAGATGCTCAATGCCAGGGAGCCAAAGGTGGTCAACGGGCCCGAAATCCTCAACAAATACGTGGGCGAGTCCGAGGCCAACATCCGCAAGCTGTTTGCTGATGCTGAGGAGGAGCAGAGGAGGGTAAGGCAGACCCAGAGGGAGAGTGGAGGGGCTGAGTGTGCCCAGGGGAGCCTGGAGAGGGGGTCTGTGGTCACAGAGTTCCTGCACCAAACACTGAGTCACTGATTAGTTGTTCCTTGCCAGTCGTGGGATGGGAGTGTTGTGCAGAGCCAGAAGGTGTGAAGGCAGCTGGGCCCTGGCCAGCTCTGCAGCCACGGGCAATCCTCAAATTCCATTCACAGTCATTTGGAAGCAACACAGGTGCCCATCCTGCCATGCTTTGGGTTGTGTGGTGTCACCTGCTCCAAAACCCCTTAATAATGGGATTGCAAAAATTTTGCTCTGTTTTTTGTTTCTCTGTTTTTTTGGTGGGAGGGATGTAATTATTCTGTTTGGATTTTTGCTGCAAAGTTCTGGTGGCACATAACATAGGATGAATCCCAAATGAGCTTCCAGGGTATCAGCTTTTTGGGTTACAGTTATGTTATAGTCCTCGAAGAGTCACAATCCATACATCATTCATTTTTCTCAGCAGAAAACTAATGGATGAGAACAATGTCTTGAAACTAGAGATCTTTGAAACTGGAAGTGGAGATAAATACTCTGTTCTTCCCAAACTTGTTTTTTTATCCATGACTTTAGGTGGCTATCTGGAATCCATTCTGTAGTTTCAATGTATAAATACTTATTTCACATGTGCTATGGTAATTTTTCTCTGCTGTGGATCACTTAATCTTGATAGATTTTCTGGTAAAGAAAGTGAAATGTCAGGCAAGTCACAGTTAAGCACAGGGGAGTCTTTTCAGAAGTCCTTGGCAAAGGATCCCTTAATTTTATTCACACTCACAGACAGATTTTGGTGGTGGCTTGAAATCACTTAATTTCTCCTGCCAGAGGTTTTTTAGTCAGTCAGTGAGCTTTGTGTGGTAACCCAGACCCTGTGAGCAATCTCCTGCTCTGAGATCGTTGCAGTATCTCTGAGAGCTCCTTCCCTTTGCAATAACACACCTGTTAAAATACCCTCAGTGTTGCCTGGAGGGGATGGGGCTGCTGACAGGCTGTGAGATTAGAAAGGTCTCCCAAAGGTTGGGACTGTCATGAGCTGTCTGGGGCAGATTGCCAGGGCCAGCACATTCACCCACTGTTAACATGGGCTGCACTGGCCACAAAAGATATTTAACAGGTGGGATTTGAAGGGAAGAAGCTTCATAATGCAGTCACAAAAAGTATCCTGTTCTCTTACCAGCTGCAACTGCCTCACCTCTGGGTGAACCTGGAAATAGCAGTTCTGGCCTGGCTGGCTTGGGCTGACTGGGCTCCCTAAAACACTGAGAGCAAAGCTGCTCTGGCCAGCTGTATATTCACTAAGCCCAGTCCAGCCCAGGGTGCTCCCACACTGGTGCATCCCTCCCTCCTCATGCCTCCTTCTCTGTCCCTCTTGGAGGGGGTTCAGTCTGGTTTGTGCTCTTCCCTGAAACCAGTGTCAGTGAAGCCCTAAGTTTAGGCAAAGCCCACCAACCACCCTGGTTTGGAGGTGGGAGAGGATGGAAAGGATACACACAGACAGACACACACAGACCCACAGACACACATACACACATGTCATGCTAAACACACGTGGGGGTGTCAGTGTTGTGTGTCTGTGTGGCTGAGCTGGCTGGGCAGCCCCTCTTGTGTTTGGGCTGCTCTCAGCCGTGCCTGGTGGCTCTGCCAACACCTCCTGTCCCCCAGCTGGGAGCCAACAGTGGTGTGCACATCATCATCTTCGATGAGATCGACGCCATCTGCAAGCAGAGGGGCAGCATGGCCGGCAGCACCGGCGTGCACGACACCGTGGTCAACCAGCTGCTGTCCAAGATCGACGGCGTGGAGCAGCTCAACAACATCCTGGTCATCGGTAGGGTGGGCCCCCCTGCCCCAGGGCTGCTGGGACACTGCTGGGGCTCCCTCCCTGCAGCCCAGCTGGGGCAGCACTGCTGGGGCAGCACTGCTGGGGCTCCCTCCCTGCAGCCCAGCTGGGGCAGCACTGCTGGGGCAGCACTGCTGGGGCAGCACTGCTGGGGCTCCCTCCCTGCAGCCCAGCTGGGGCAGCACTGCTGGGGCAGCACTGCTGGGGCTCCCTCCCTGCAGCCCAGCTGGGGCAGCACTGCTGGGGCAGCACTGCTGGGGCTTCCTCCCTGCAGCCCAGCTGGGGCTGTACTGCTGGGAGTGGGGGGACTGACCCAAAGGGGTGTTGAGGCTGGGGAGACTGATCCAAAGGGAGTGTCTGCTTTGGAGCAGCATCAGCAGATTTAAAGGTGCTGTGAGTGGCTGGTATTGCTGCTTTCAGCAGTTCCTCCTTCAGCTTTTGGTAAGGAGTGTTTCATAGTTTAAGAGAACCTGCAAGGGCTGATGTATTGGTGTACTGGCCTGTGAAGGAAAGGGTTGTGCTGCTGCAGGAGCCCTGGGCACATCACAGGCACAGGCAGATCCAGCCACCAGCACAGGTGTGATCCCTGTTGTTCTGACTGTCCCTCAGGGCATGACTTTCCCAACATTCAGTGGGTGCCTTCTGTATGTTTTCTTGAAGCTCTTGGAAGTACCTCCACAGCTCCTGAGCTGTACCAGGGGTAGGAAACCCAGTTAGTAAACTCAGATAATGCTTACTTTGTTTTTAACTTTGAATTTAGGCATGACCAACAGACCTGACCTGATTGATGAGGCGCTGCTGAGGCCAGGGAGGCTGGAGGTGAAGATGGAGATTGGTAAGGACTCTGCAGGTCCCATCCCTGAGCTCCTGTGCCTGCAGGGGCAGAGCAAACACAGCCCATAATGTGAGCAGCTGCCCAGGGTGGCTCAGTGCTGACCTGCTTGCAGCTTCCTACAGAATATTACATGCAAATTTAATCAGACAAATAAAATACCACTTGGGACTTTCCTGGTGATAAACCTGCTCTCAGTTTCTGCCAAGCAGAGTGGTCAGGGCTGGGCAGGCAGGACCCTGAAGCCCTTGCATGAGTGGAAGGAGCCAGGTCCTGGCACCACATCATTCCTGGGTGGAAGTTGTGGAGCTGTTGAGCTGCAGAGCAGGGAAGAACAGTGTGTCAGCAGTTCTGGACTTGAGGAAGTGCAGAGCATTTCCCCTGCACGAAGTGACAGTGCTGACTCTCCCTGCAGGAGCTGCAGTTGTTATCCAGCACTGGCTGTGGAATCAGCAGGTCTGGATTTCCAGCAGATCTAAAAATGGACCAAGAGCTCTGTTTGCCATTCCATCTGGTGACTGGAGAAGCAGCTGCCTGTCAGTAACTGTACACATCTGCCTCACCCTAAAGCAGATTAAATCAGGGAATATCTGATAATGTGGGCTTTGTTAAGAAATTAAGCCCAGATCATCTTGGCTTTGTGAAAACAAGTCACTGACTTTGCATTTGAGATCAGAATTGGATCAGTGAAGGCCATGGTGGAGCCTAAAGGGTGAGTGGTGTGGGGTCTCATGCTGAGGTGACAATTCTGTGAAGGAAGTTTGGGTGAGGAACAGCCTGGGAACAGCCTCGGTGGTCCTGTGTTGCAGTGAAAAACTCAAACTGGTCCAAATCTGTGTTTAGGTTAGAGATTGGAAATGCAGCTTCAGATATGGAGTTTGGAATAGTTCCTAAAACATTTCCCCAGCCCTGCACAGACACACAGATGTCCCCAAACCCTGTCTGTGTTCTGAGCTGGGCTTTGGTGGTGCAGAGGTAAAATCACTCAAACTCTAGTGAGCCACAGGACCAGAACAGGTAAGGCCAGGAGTATTAAATGTTTTGTTTCTTTTCAGTGGCAGAAGGTGTCCCTACAACCCTAAAAATGTGTGATGTGGTGCCAGAGTGGCAGGTGACATTGTGACTGTCAGCCTCATACCTGCAAACAGATAAATGCCCCACAGGAACTGTGGTTAGTGAGTGCAGAGGAGGAGGAGGAGGAGGAGGAGGAGGAGGGTGCTGCAGGTGCAGTTCCTGCATCTTTGGTTGACAGAAGTGAATTAAATTAAATTAAATGAACTCCAGGGACTGAGCCAGTCATCCCTGGAATAAATGATCAGGTGACAAGGACAAACACTGCTGGGGACTGTGCACATTTAAAAATGTCTTTTCACAAACATTAATCAGTGCAAATAGCAGGTCCCTGGAGCAAAGGTGGGAAGGAAGAGTGGAGGGTGAGCTGGGACAGTGGGGCTTTGCCAGGGTGGTGTGCCAGTCTGACTGGTTGGGATTTCATGTGTGAAAAGGTTTTTCTATGTCTTCCATTATCTGTGGTTCAGAAGGGACTTGCTAAGGTGCAAACTGAGGAGTGATCACTTTGGCTGAAGCACAGGAACATTTTATAAGAGCAGTGTGGGCCGGGTGGAGAGGGAAGTCAAGGCCCTCGATTTTAGGAGAGCAAACTTTCAACTGATTCAGTAATTAGTGGATGGGATCCCTTGGGGAAGGGCACTCAGGGATAAAGGAGCATAACAGACTTTACCGGGGCCTGGTGACAGGAAAGGAGCAGTGACTTTTAATGGGCAGAGGGCAGGGTTAGGTGGGATATTGGGAAAAAATCTGTACTGGTGAGGGTGGGCAGGCCCTGGCACAGGTTGGGCAGAGAAGCTGTGGCTGCCCAGCCCTGGGAGTGTCCAAGGCCAGGTTGGACAGGGCTTGGAGCACCCTGGGCTGGTGGGAGGTGTCCCTGCCCATGGCAGGGGTGGCTCTGGGTGCGTTTTAAGGTCCTTCCCTTCCAACTCAAACCATTCCACGATAGTTGAAAGGTGGGAGCTGGACTGAGGGATGCCAATGGACTGACCACATTGTGAAAGGTGAATTCTGGTGTGGAAGTCTGAAAGCAACAACTCTGAGGAGCCCTGAGCAAAGAAACTGAACCTTGTGCTGTTTCTCTGTGGGTTGGTTTGACACTGATGAATTTTGCAATTTGCGTAATTGAATGTTCTCAGGTGAGAGTCATTGTCACATATTGTGACTGTAAGTGTGGTGAGAAGGGGCTCTGGAGGGACACTGGGAAGGGACAGGGCCCTGTGCAGAGCTGTGCTGAGGGCTCGGTGTGTTCCCCTCCCCAGGGCTGCCGGACGAGAAGGGGCGGCTGCAGATCCTGCACATCCACACGGTGCGCATGAGGGAGCACCAGCTGCTGGCCGAGGACGTGGACATCGCCGAGCTGGCCGTGGAGACCAAGAACTTCAGTGGGGCTGAGCTGGAGGGGCTGGTCCGGGCTGCCCAGTCCACTGCCATGAACAGGCACATCAAGGTCAGCCTGCCTTCTCTCACTGAGGCAGGAAAAAAGAGAAATAGTCACCTTTGGAATCTTGAATGTTCAGTGGAATCGGCTCCTGTTCAAGAAAAACCTGCTCAGCCTCAAATGTGAGGAAAGCAAATCATACTTTGATTTAGATGGGAATTCCTTTGGGGGTTAGACATTTGTATCCCCTGGGAGTGCTTTTTCTAAGGGAAAAATGGCTGTTTCTGCTAATTATTCTTGTCTAACCATAATACTTGAAAAGTTCCAACAAAAAACCACAGATGGGTAGTGGCATGTCAGTGATGTCAGTGCCTTAGGAGATGAAATTCATGCACACACCACCTTTTCCCTGTGCTTTTCTGTGGTTCAGAGTCACCTCTGCCCTCCCCTGCCCTCCAAGAGGCTCTTTTACAGCTCAGTGTGATGTAAGGGAGTGGTTTTTAAGGGTATTCTGGTAAAACCCAAAAGTCTTGAGCTCAGTTTATGGCTTGGACCTGGGAGGTGAGGTGGAAATGAGAAGAGCCAGCTCTGAGGAGGGATCTGCTGGAGCCTGTGCAGCTCAGTGTGTTCTCAGTGACATGTGAAGAGGGGGAGGTGTGGGCAGAAGCTCAGAGTTGGTTTGAGGTTTTAAAGACAAAGGTCACTGTGGAATCTGCAGAGGACATTTGGGATGATGTGGGTGAATTCAGGAGTGCACTGGGAGAGAGAACTCGGGCAGGTGAGGCAGGGATGGGAACTGACCTGGGGGGACCTGGGTCAAGCTCTTGGAGTTGGAATGGTGTGGGAATCTCAGCTCAGTCCCTGTCAGTGCAAAGAGCAAATGCAACGTTAGAATTTGCTGGGAGGGTAAACAGAGCAAAGGTGGGGCTGTCCCAGGTAAAATCCCTGCTGTGCCTGGATCTGTGCAGTCCTGGGACACCCACCTTGAGAAGGCTGTGACAGAACCAGGGTATGGGATGGCCACAGGAGGGTCAGAGGTAGAGGAGGGTTTTCATTGGAAAAATGAATAAACTGGGAATTCTTATCCTGACAAAAGTCTGGTGAAAGGTTATGGAGAGTGTGAAATGACAAGTGTGCTGGGGCCAGGGAAAGCTCCTGACCCAAGAACTCAGAACAGCAAAGAAGTGCTTTGTGGGAGGAATCCCTTGCTCCAAGGCTGCTGAAATCCTGGTTGAATTCAGAGGGGTTTGTACAAAGTCTGTTGCCAGTAAGTGCTCACAGGGTGCTCATCCCTGTGCCCACTGAGGTGTGTAACATTCCCAGCTCCCTCTGCTCTCAGGGATCATTTCCTTGCCCTCCCAGTGCTCTCTGACTGGGGGTGTATCTTCAGCTGGGAGGGAGTTGAGGGCCATGCAGTAAGAGCCAGGCTGTGTGATGCAGATGCAGAGCAGGATTGGGTGGGGTTGAAATGTGAACTGATGGGCTGGTGGGGAAGGAGCCTGAGGCACAGCCCCCCCTGCCCTGGCCAGGGCTGGGATGTTCCTGCAGGGAAAACCTCTGGACATCAGTCCCAGCACTGGACTCCTGTTCAGGAAAAATCTCCTCACTTGAATGTGGGGAAAGCAAATCACACTGTGACTGAAGTGGGAAATCCTTTGCTGGTTTGACCTTTGTATCTCCTGGGAGTGCTCCTTCTAAAGCAAAACCTGCTAATTACTCTTGTCTAACCATAACGCTTGAAAAGTTTTAGTTGTTTCCTTAGCAAAACCCCACAAATATCAACACTTTCTCATTTTCTTGTGTTCTGTCTCAAAAAAAATCAGCACCTCTGGAGGTATTTTCATCCTTTTGCAGGAAAAACATCTTCCTTAAATAATTAATTTCAGTGATAGTTGATGTTTTCTCAGTGCTTGAGTTGTGGGTGAGTTTGGGGAGCCTGAGGGTTGTGATACATTCCCTGCTGTGCCAGGATGTCACTGGGAGAAGGGAGGATGGCCATGTGTACATGTAAAAGAACAGTCCTCTCCTTTGGCTTGGAACTGATATCCCAGCAATACATGGATTTGTATTCCACATGGGAAGCAGCCATGCTCTGCTTTGCTTTGCTTTTCTATCACTTTGCCATAGTATTTTTGGATAATACTGTTTATTCTGAGTGTGTTTTCAGCCAAATGATGCACTAAGGTACTTTATTCTCTCCTACAACTCCTGAAAATTTAAAATATACATCATAGGCCTGACCTAGTTTTCAGAAGCAGCTGTGAGACACAAGAGCACAAATGGAGAATGAAGGGGCATTTGATCAAGGTCTTCTGAATCATTTAAACTCTTCTGATTGTCTCTCAAAGTGTGTGTGGGAAAAATTGAAACACAGAACTCACTAAGGGCTGGGGGGTAAGAGCCTCCCTGGTTTTCAGTGTACAAACACCTTCAGGAACACATTGAGTGTTTCAGGTACCTCCACTCCCCTCTGCAGAGGCCAGAAGTGATTACCTGTCCTAAAGATCCCTCAGTGGATCTATTGGGCATCCTGAGTTTCTGCCTGGAGGGTGTTTTTGGGAGAAGGGGCTCTCCTTTCAGCCATTCTCTGGTTGTAGATGTGTTTGGCACAGGGTTTGGCCAGGCTGGGGTCTGGCCTTGCTGTTTGGAGGCTGCATTTGCTGCTCTGTAGGACAAGCATCGTGTCATTATTGTTATTGTTATTCTTCCTTCCTCTTCCCAAGTGCTTTCCATGTTCTTTGGCTCGTCCTGCCCAGAGCAGGGGCTGAGACACATCTTGGAGAGCTGAACTTACTTGACTCATCTTGGGTCTTAGGCAAAGGTGATGGAGGTTGCTCTGCTTTCCAAGAAACTCCATGAAATCCCAAATGTTCACTTCCTGAGCTGCCAGGTCATGTAGGGGCTGTCACACTCCCAGGGGAAGCAGGAGGTGTTACAGGATTCAGGGAACTTCCTTTTTCCAAGGAGTCATGTGGAAAAGGTGAGGGACAGTGGGTACATCCTGAGGAGACTGTGATTGAACACAAGAGGAAGGTTTTTCAGGATGAGAACAAAGAGCTTTTGGAATGATCTCCCCTGGGAAGTGGTGGATTCTCCAGCATTGGAGACTTCTAAGTTTCAACTGGACAGGGTGCTGGGCCATCTGGTAGAGACTGTGCTTCTCCCAAGAAACATTGGACCAGGTGATCCTTGAGGTCCTTTCCAGCCTGGGATTCTGTGATTGAATCCATGTAATTCCTGATTGCTGCCCAAGGCAATCCATGTAATTCCTGATTGCTGCCCAAGGCAACCAAGACACTTGCAGGTCTAAAATCACCCTGGCAAGTGGAGCTGCTCCATGCTCAGGGGACACCCACAGCTGCCTTGGAGTCCAGGGACATCTGGGAAAGGTCACCAGTGTCAGAGGTGGCTCTCCAAGTTATTTTCAAGAGTTAAAAACCTCTTTGACATTAAGGAAACTTCCCTCTTGCCCATTCCAGAGCTGCTGTGGCAGTCACACATCCCAACCCCCAGCCTGGCACTTTGCAGCAGCAGCTCCAGAGATGCCTCAGCTGGAATTCCTCCCTTGGTCTCAGTGGAGCAGTCTTGCTAACACAGGGAACAGGAAAGGTTTCAGTGCATTCCACTCTTCCCTGACACAATATTATTACAGGCACCAAACAGAACAGAACCAAGGCCAAGGGTTGCCCTAGAGCAGCAATGATTATCAGTGTGAAATTGTGAGGGACCCTCCAAGGCAGTTACTGATTAAGTGCTGGTCATTCCCTGCTCATTTGATGTGAGAATGGAGTATCCAGTTTTCTGTGTCTAAAACTTTCACAACAAAATAAGAGCACAGCACAACTGTGCATGGGACCCTTCCTGCTGTGAACCCCCAGGGCCCTGCATGGCTTTGTGGGGCTGGAGGTGGTTCTGTGGAGGTGGGGATTGCTCTGGTGCTATCCAGCAAATTCCCTGTCAGGAGCATTTTTCCTGGGGACATGGACCAGCTCCGTTCAGGGGAGTCAGTGAGGGATCTGTGTGGACCTCAGTGCCTCTTCTTGCCTTTCCAGGCCAGCAACAAGGTGGAAGTGGACATGGAGAAGGCAGAGAGCCTGCGTGTGACCAGAGGGGACTTCTTTGCATCCTTGGAGAACGATATCAAACCAGTGAGTGGTGCTGTGTGACCCCTGGGGCAGCCCCTGGTGCAGGTTCGGGTGGGAGGGAGCAAATTCCTGCTGGGATCACACAGGCTGTGGTGCCCCAGGGCTGACAGGGGTGTAGGGGTGGCAGTGGGAGCCTCTGAGGCTCTGGTTGTGCCTGTTGCTGCTGTAGGGTCATAAAAAGAAATAGAACAGGTGAAGAACAACTTGGGATTTCTTCTGCTTGTCATAGGTGCTCTCTCCCTTTCAGGCCTCTCTCAGTCACTGGGTGACAGCTTTAACATGGGCTGTAGGAAGAGGGTTAAACCTTGTCCTTGAGACTTGTCAGAACCCACTGGCAGCTTGCACTGCCTGGAGCTGGTTGTGAGGGCTTATGAAAAGCTGTTTTTGGTCTCCACCCATGTTCAGGTGGAATGTTGTGAGTCACCAGTGGGTCTGACTGTCACTTCAGCATCTTCCAGAGCCTTGGTCCTGTTTAATTGTGTCACGGGTTTTCTGATATGATACAACATTTATCTGTAAAAGGCACGTTCCTTCTCTTGTGCAGGCCTTTGGGACCAACCAGGAGGACTATGCCAGCTACATCATGAACGGGATCATCAAGTGGGGGGACCCCGTGACCAGGGTGCTGGATGATGGGGAGCTGCTGGTGCAGCAGACCAAGAACAGTGACCGCACGCCCCTGGTCAGCGTGCTCCTGGAAGGTACCCCCTCCCCAGGGGCATCCCTGGGCAGCCCAGGGCTCCTGGGGGCTGGCCTGGCACCACCTGCCCTCTGCACTCCTGGGGGTTGACCTGTCACCTGCCCCCCTGGACTGTCCCTGGCACCTGCCCCCCTGGACTGTCCCTGGCACCTGCCCCCCTGGACTGTCCCTGGCACCTGCCCCCCTGGACTATCCCTGTCACCTGCCCCCCTGGACTGTCCCTGGCACCTGCCCCCCTGGACTGTCCCTGGCACCTGCCCCCCCTGGACTGTCCCTGTTACCTGCCCCCCTGGACTGTCCCTGGCACCTGCCCCCTGGACTGTCCCTGGCACCTGGGACTGTCCCTGCCACCTGCCCCCCATGTCACCTGGGACTGTCCCTGCCACCTGCCCCCCTGGACTGTCCCTGGCACCTGCCCCCCTGGACTGTCCCTGGCACCTGCCCCCTGGACTGTCCCTGGCACCTGCCCCCCTGGACTGTCCCTGGCACCTGCCCCCTGGACTGTCCCTGGCACCTGGGACTGTCCCTGCCACCTGGGATTGTCCCTGCCACCTGCCCCCCATGTCACCTGGGACTGTCCCTGCCACCTGCCCCCCTGGACTGTCCCTGGCACCTGCCCCCCTGGACTGTCCCTGGCACCTGCCCCCTGGACTGTCCCTGGCACCTGGGACTGTCCCTGCCACCTGCCCCCCATGTCACCTGGGACTGTCCCTGCCACCTGCCCCCCTGGACTGTCCCTGGCACCTGCCCCCTGGACTGTCCCTGGCACCTGGGACTGTCCCTGCCACCTGCCCCCCATGTCACCTGGGACTGTCCCTGCCACCTGCCCGCTTGGACTGTCCCTGGCACCTGCCCCCCTGGACTGTCCCTGGCACCTGGGACTGTCCCTGCCACCTGCCCCCCATGTCACCTGGGACTGTCCCTGGCACCTGCCCCCCTGGACTGTCCCTGGCACCTGCCCCCCTGGACTGTCCCTGGCACCTGGGACTGTCCCTGCCACCTGCCCCCCATGTCACCTGGGACTGTCCCTGGCACCTGCCCCCCTGGACTGTCCCTGGCACCTGCCCCCCTGGACTGTCCCTGGCACCTGCCCCCTGGACTGTCCCTGCCACCTGCCCCCCTGGACTGTCCCTGGCACCTGGGACTGTCCCTGCCACCTCCCCCCTGGTCAGCTGTTCCTTCCTGCACGTGTAGGAACCACGCTGGGGGGAGAAATGGAATTGGGCTCTTGCAGATTGCTCAGGTGAAATTGCTGCAGTTTTAAAACTGGCCCCGTATCCAAAGGAAATCCTGTGCTTGGAACAAGGGAGAAGGAATGTAGCCAGTTAATAACCAAACTGTACCCAGTTAATAACCAAAGTGTCAGTAACCTGCATGTGACTTTTACAGTGGAGATGTCTGTAGCTGAGTCAGTTGTCTAAATTCTCTTTGAAGTCACTGGAGAGCTCATCAGTGTAATTACCTGACTTCCAGCAGCCTCATTTAGGTGTCCCTGTCAGTCAGGGGTGGATTTCCCTTTATCAACTGTTACTGACAGGGAGAGTTTCCAGGCTCTGCATCACAGATACTGGAGTAGAATTTGGTGTTTAGCTCCTCCCTCTTTGTTTTCCTGAAGTCCAAAAAGGTGGGTGACCAGTGTTGCTTAGGGGTCTGTGGCTTTGGAATTAACCCTGAGTAGACCCCCTGGATGGTTCTGTGTGTTTGTGGTGAGCACATTGTCTGTGTGCAGTTCCCTCTGGCCTGATCTGTGTTGGGTGCACAGACACTGATGCCTTTGGGCTCTGAGTTGCCCTGGTGTGCATTCAGGCCCAAACCAAACTGGCTGTCAGTATTTCCCTGGTGTTCATCCTGTTGGCTTGTCTGCCACAGTACCAGCAGAAATCATGTTTAGAAGGGACATAAAAATGTTCCAGAAGTTTTTCTGACATGCAGACTCACTGATCTTGGGGCAGTGACCAGTCCTGCAGAATGTGTCATGTCCTCTTTTGGTCTCGGGGCAGCTTAAATAGTTCCATTCATTGCCTTCATCTGAAGGACTGGATTGGGTTGTCCCCAGTTACTCTGTACCTTCTGCAAGCAGAAGAAAAGGATGTTTCCAACTGCAGATACCTCTGGATGGGATTAAAACATGCTTTAAGTATCATCCACGCTGAGCATTGCCAGAGCTGTTTTCTCCCTGGTTTATTCCTTGTTTGTCCTTGGTTTCAGGTCCCCCCCACAGTGGGAAAACTGCTCTGGCAGCAAAAATAGCCGAAGAATCCAACTTCCCCTTCATCAAGATCTGTTCTCCTGATAAGATGATTGGGTTCTCCGAGACTGCCAAGTGCCAGGCCATGAAGAAGGTGAGTGCAGGGCCTGCTCTGCTGGTCACAGCCAGCTCTGGGTTCCCTTGGAGGGAAGGATGAAGTACCCTTGTGATGGTGTTTTCTGCTGTCTCCAGTCCAGACTTCCTGTGCATCTGTTTATTGATAAAGTTGAATGAATCATAGAATTGCAGAGTGGTTGGGATTGGAAGGACCTCAAAGCCCATCCACTCCCACCCCTGCCATGGTCAGGGACATCTCCCACCAGCCCAGGGTGCTCCAAGCCCTGTCCAACGTGGCTTTGGGCACTCCCAGGGCTGGGGCAGCCACAGCTTCTCTGGGCACCTGTGCCAGGGCCTGCCCACCCTCCCAGGAAGGAATTCCTTCCCAGTATCCCATGTGTCCCTGCCCCCTGGCAGTGGGAAGCCATTCCCTGTGTCCTGGCACTGCAGGAATGTCTTTGTGGCTCAGGGCATGTTCCAAGGCTCCCTCCCAGCTGGGTCTGGGCTGTGACAGTGGAGCAGAACAGGACTGGTGGCAGCAGCTCTGGAGCTCTGGGTGTGAAGGTGAAGGCAGGAAGGGTTTGGGGTGCACTTGGAGAGAACAGATCCTACCTGAATGAGACTGGGAACAGTTTTGGGTTGGTAACCTTTAGTTAAACTTGGGGAGCAGGGGAATGTGAAGAAGTTGAACAGTTTCATTTCCTGATCCAGGCCAGCACTCGTTTTTCAGGCTGAAGGATACTGAGTGAGGCATGTGAGTGGAATGTTTCTCAGATCAGTTTGATGCAGGGCTGTGCAGTTTCTAAGGGAGAGAAGGTGCTTAAG
Organism: Pithys albifrons albifrons; assembly: GCF_047495875.1. Taxonomy (NCBI): domain Eukaryota; kingdom Metazoa; phylum Chordata; class Aves; order Passeriformes; family Thamnophilidae; genus Pithys; species Pithys albifrons. The sequence continues at coordinate 5,988,296 of NC_092482.1, forward strand.
AGAAGCAAAGTGCTCCTAACTGGCTTTGTGCCTTCGATCCCAAAAGGAGCCTTTGGATTTCTCTGGAGTCAGGGTTTGCTGGAGGCAGGACTGCAGCACCACTGCTGTCCTTAGTGCTTTCCTGCTGCCACCCAGAGCAGGGCAAGGCACTGGGCTGCTCCATGAGGGGATGGGGAGCCTCAATCCATACCTGAGCCAGTCCCTTCTCCCTGCAGGGTAACCAATTCCAGCCTGAGAGAAAAGCTGCAGAAATGTGCTACAGTTGTGGGGCACCTGTGTGTGTATTATACTATCAGTGGTGCCCCAGCTCCAAAAATCAGGAGTGGTGCTGGTTTGTCCCTTGCTTACAGTGAACCTCAGGACAGCTGCTCTGCACAGTGTGGGGGTAAATGCACAGGACAGCTCTGAATTTGGGGAGGTGGCAGAGTTTTATTGCATGCAGGCAGGACCTGGTCTCTGGGTACCTACCTTTTCTTTCTCAGTGCTGCTGTGTTTGCTGAAGCCACAGCAGCAGGTCTGGTGGTTCTGTTGCTGGGGTCTAGCATTGAGGCTTTTGCTGGTTTGCAGATCTTTGATGATGCCTACAAGTCCCAGCTGAGCTGTGTGGTCGTGGACGACATCGAGCGACTCTTAGGTGAGCCAGGGGAGCTGTGGTGGCTGCTGCAGGAATGCTGACAGGTTTGTCATATGGAGACATTGCTAATTGGAGGTGATCTGGGCCCATTTACTGTGGGAGCATTGGACTGGTTTTGATGCAGTGAAGTGGCTGAAATGTGTGACTGCTCTGTGGGCACTAAAATGCCTTTTTGCTTTCAGATTATGTCCCAATTGGACCTCGGTTCTCCAACCTGGTCTTGCAAGCCCTGCTGGTGCTGCTGAAGAAGGCCCCCCCTCAGGTAAGGCAGAGGGGAGAAGGGCCCTGTTTCTGCAGGAGCTGGGGCAGGGGAGCTCTGTGTGTGCTGGAGCTGCCAGGGCAGGCAGTGCCTTTGGCTCTGAGTCAGTCATGATAATCCCAGCCCTCTGCTCTTCATTCACTGGGACATTTCTGGGATAACCACAGAGGATTCACCTTGAAATATCTAATCACTGAGGGAGGAATCTTCTGCAGTTAGTCCTAGAAGTACTGACTAAGGGAACCTTCACCATGTAAAGCTGAAACATTCTACTCTCCTTGGGCCAGACCAACCCCTGGCTCAGCCATGTGCTCCCTCCCTATTTATACATCCATCTCTCTGTAATCTGTGGTTGTGGTTGTCAGGGCTTTAATTTGTTTTAAACTTGAAATTATCCGGTGTTAATTAAATGGCTGAGGAAGCTGCAGGTCTTGCCTCTCATGCTGATCCTGTTTGCTCAGTGAGGTTTCAGAGCCTCCCAAGTGCTGAGGTTCTGCAGCTCACCCTGAGACAGGCAGAGCCTCCTCCTTGTTTGCCCTGTTCCTGTCACTCCCTGAGTGTCTGCTCTTTGTGTGAGAGAATCTGCATGAATAAATAACATCCTAACAGGAACACCTTGGAAGTTGGTGTCAGGAAAAGCAGAGAAGCACAGCCTGGGCAGTCAGTTGTTTTGTCATGTTTAATATCCTGGCACAGCAACGTGTGTGTGAGTGTTGTTTTCATTAGAGGGTTTGGTGAAAAGACCTTTCAAATACAGGACTTTAAACTAAATTGTAGTGCCACAAGCCCTGAGTTCCCTGTGAGACTGTCAGCCTGGGAGAACAAAGGTTTTCCCAGTGAGCTTTCTAGGCCATGTGAAGTCTCTGACATAACAGAATCCAAGTTTGATCACATGGCTGGAATAGAACAGCTGCCTGTGTGCAACAGCACAGCCCTTTCTGATCCCACAATCTCATGTAATCATTGGTGTTCCACAGCACCAGGACATGATTGTTCCCATAAATCAACAGGGACTTGATTGGTCCAGTTTTGAGACCAACAGAAGGTATTAAATTGCCCCTTTGCCCATGCTGGGTGTGTGCTGCTGTGAGCTGCTCTTTGGTTGGCACCCAGGCTCAGGAGCAGGACACAGGGCTGAGCTCTCAGATATTTGCCAAGTTTGTGCTTGTTGCAGAGATTTGTTCTCAGCAGGGTTTGAAGTGCCCTGGGGCTGGGAGACTCTGCCTTGACAGCCAATATTAGGGAGACTTAAGCCATAAATTGTTGGGAGGGTAGAGAGCGAGTTTGCTGAGGAAATGTCACTGTTTGATTGATCATGTGAGGTTTGGGGTTTGTTTTCCTAAGGGTCCAGTGTTGGCTCTGTGGGCAGCAGGACATGGGCTGAGCCCGTGGGGCTGCCCTGCTGTGGCAGTTCTGTGACAGTTTGGTGTGAGTTCCCTGGCACAGCCATGGCTTGGGGGCACCTTCTGCACTGAAAAACCAAAACTGGGTATGAGGTGGAGGAGCACAGGCCAAGGCCTTTTCTGCTGTGACTATTTACTGTGGGGGTTTTGAGCTCAGGTGAGGAACTCACAAGGGGGATAATTCTGAGGGTTAATCCACACCCCCCAGGTCCCCTCTGAGGTGATGAGTTCCCTTGGGGAGCAGTTCACTGGAGAGGAAGGGCTGGTTTCAGGGGTTTGCTGGGATTTGAGGAACAGAAAAAGCTTTAAATGCACAGGCAGCATCACTGGTTCTAACCTGCTCCACGAGGCCAAACCACCACAGGATTCTGTAGGATTGGGGTCATGATTTAGGATCATTCCTTGTGAAAGTGGAGTGTCCTGGGACATGCCAGGCATGTCTCTGTGCTCAGAGAAACCCGTGGCAGGTGCTGAGGAGACAATTCCTGTTCCCACTGCTGTCAGAGGGGTGTTCAGTGTTTCTGGGTTTCAAACAATCAAGGAATAGTTTGACTTGGGAGAGACCTTAAAGCCCATCCAGTGCCACCCCTGCCATGGGCAGGGACACCTCCCACCAGCCCAGGGTGCTCCAAGCCCTGTTCAACCTGGCCTGGGACACTTCCAGGGCTGGGGCAGCCACAGCTTCTCTGGGCACCTGTGCCAGGGCCTGCCCACCCTCCCAGGAAGGAATTCCTTCCCAGTATCCCATCTATCCCTGCCCTCTTGCAGTGGGAAGCCAATCCCCTAGTCCTGTCCCTCCATCCCTTGTCCCCAGTCTCCCTGCAACTCTGCTGTGGGTTGGCAGCCCCAGGACCAGGACTGAGGGGTTGGAGCCCCCAGGGCAGGACTGAGGGGTTGGAGCCCCCAGGGCAGGACTGAGGGGTTGGAGCCCCCAGGGCAGGACTGAGGGGTTGGAGCCCCCAGGGCAGGACTGAGGGGTTGGAGCCCAGCAGGGAGCGGGTGGGGGCAGAGGTGGCTGTGGCTGCTCCATCGCTGTGGCCCAGATCAGGAATCCACTGGGGTGTCACATCCCTGGCAGGGACACACTTGATGTGCAAACAGCCTCCTCCTATCCCTGTGTGGAAGATGAGCTTTTCTGGGATGAAATGTTATTAATTATGCATGGTGTGTGTCTCTGTTGCATTGGTGTGTGGCAGCTGCCTCCCAGGCTCCCTCTTCCCAGTGAGGCTGCATTATTGGAACGTGGTGTGGGAAGGGCAAACACTTGAAGGTTCTGGTTTTCTTTTGAGACTAAACACTTTAGACTTTAAATAAACTAGAAACCTCTCTGAGCTTGCTTTAAATTCCCAGTCACAGCTCCTGCTTGTGGTTCCACTCAGTGGTGTTAAATAGTGGTATCTGTTACTGCTGGTTCAAGAGGACTGAAAACCATTGCATTTTGTTTAGCATCTTTTTTTAAAGCAATTAAAAATCTTTTCTAAACTGGCTTGAAGAGAAGAAAATAAACCATGTTCTCTTGGGCCCTGAATTGAATCAAGTTCCCTGTGTCTTGCAGGGGAAGGGACTGGGGGATGGAAAGGCTGAAAGGGCTGTCTCAGCAGGGAGCCAGCAGAGAAAAGCACTTCCCTGAGAACGGGGCAGAGCAGCTCCAGGCCGGGGCTGCTTCATCTGCATGAGAGTCACACAGGGCTGCAGAGCTCCCCAGCCCCACCGAGGGCTCCCGTGTGCTCCCTGCTGCTTCCCTACAATCAGCTCCAGAGGGAACAGCCAGAGCATCCCTGGGGAGCAGGACACACAGGCTGGGCAGGGGCAGGGAGTGTCTGCCTGAGAGAAATGCTCTTGGGGGGACACCCACTCCTGGGGTGCCCTTCCAGTGCTCCTGAGCCCCCAGTCCCTTTCCTTGCTTGGACACTGCAGGCTTTTGCTGCTTTATGAAAGTAAAGGGGGGAATAATCTCCCTCTTCAATCTAATCCCAAATGCATTCCTGATTCCACATCTCTTGGTGTGAGCTGGGAGCAACTCCAGTCAACAGTGATGTTCCTTTTATCCTCACAATCCTGAGGAATTGTGTTTTCTCCCCTTCCGTGGGAGGAATTGCTGAGACCCCAAACACAAGGACGAAGGTGCCCAGTTGTCCCCAGCAGAGTGGCAGCCTGTGGTGACAAAGCCACTCAGTGTCACCAGTGCCTGGTTCCAGCACAACTCAGGCTCCCTCACTCCCCGTGCCTGGGGCTGGCTGGATTTGCTGGAATTCCATAACTGGAGACTCACTGACATGTTGAGGCTCCAGTTGCTTGGAGCAGAGTCTGTGCAGGTCTCCTGTTGGAGCAGAGTCTGTGCAGGTCTCCTGTTGGAGCAGAGTCTGTGCAGGTTCTCCTGTTGGAGCAGAGTCTTTGCAGGTCTCCTGTTGGAGCAGAGTCTGTGCAGGTTCTCCTGTTGGAGCAGAGTCTGTGCAGGTCTCCTGTTGGAGCAGAGTCTTTGCAGGTCTCCTGTTGGAGCAGAGTCTGTGCAGGTTCTCCTGTTGGAGCAGAGTCTGTGCAGGTCTCCTGTTGGAGCAGAGTCTTTGCAGGTCTCCTGTTGGAGCAGAGTCTGGGCAGGTCTCCTGTTGGAGCAGAGTCTGTGCAGGTCTCCTGTTGGAGCAGAGTCTGTGCAGGTTCTCCTGTTGGAGCAGAGTCTGTGCAGGTCTCCTGTTGGAGCAGAGTCTGTGCAGGTCTCCTGTTGGAGCAGAGTCTGTGCAGGTTCTCCTGTTGGAGCAGAGTCTGTGCAGGTTCTCCTGTTGGAGCAGAGTCTGTGCAGGTTCTCCTGTTGGAGCAGAGTCTGTGCAGGTTCTCCTGTTGGAGCAGTCTGTGCAGGTTCTCCTGTTGGGTTCCCCTGGGCACTCAGGAAGGGATGTGGTGCCATGGATGCTGTGCTGGAGGAATCCTTCTGGTACTGGAAAACAGTGGGTTCATCTTTGAGTCCCGCAGTTCTCTGCATGATGTTTAGTCAGGTAAAATCCCTGTGGCAGAGGGCTGAAATCTGGGGTTATCCCACTTCTAGAAGGCAGTGGGGCAGGACACACAGCTCTCTGCCATCCCCCTGGCAGCACAGAGGGATCTTGGGCTCCAAACTGGGGCACTTTGCCTAAAAATGGAGAGGATGAATGCAGGTTTCAGTGCTGTGACTGTGTCTGGTGATGAAAGAACTGGGCTAGAACTGCCTGATTGTGAGTCTGACACCAAACAAGCTGTGGGAAAGCCAAGTTCCTCCTTCCTTGGTAGTTCCTCTCCTGTTATGCCTGAGTTTTGGAAGTTCAGCTGGAATCCTGGTTTTCTGAGCACACAGCACGTTGCCTTCACTGGGGCTGCTGTAGAAATCAGGAGTCAAACATGGGAATATTTCTGCAAATGGGGGCACTGGAGTGGGACATCTTCCAGCAACAAGAGGCTGGAGCAGGCTCTGCTCTGTGGTGCTGAGCAGCGGGACAAGGGGTGATGGGCACAGAGAGGGTGTGGAGTTCCCTCCCTGGAGATATTCCAGAGCTGTCTGGACACACTCCTGTGCCACACTCCTGTGCTCTGGGATGGCCCTGCCTGTGATTCCTTTAGCCTGACCCATCCTGTGATCCTGTAACAAGAACAGATCCCAGGATTTCCCATGATGTGTTGTCACTGCAGAACAGCTGGGTCAGAGCAGCTGGGCCAGAACAGCTGGGTCAGAGCAGTTGGGTCAGAGCAGCTGGATCAGAGCAGGTGGGTCAGAGCAGCTGGGCCAGAACAGCTGGGTCAGAGCAGTTGGGTCAGAGCAGCTGGATCAGAGCAGGTGGGTCAGAGCAGCTGGGCCAGAACAGCTGGGTCAGAGCAGTTGGGTCAGAGCAGCTGGATCAGAGCAGGTGGGTCAGAGCAGGTGGGTCAGAACAGGTGGATCAGAGCAGGTGGATCAGAGCAGCTGGGCCAGAACAGCTGGATCAGAGCAGTTGGGTCAGAGCAGCTGGATCAGAGCAGGTGGATCAGAGCAGGTGGGTCAGAACAGCTGGATCAGAGCAGGTGGGTCAGAGCAGGTGGATCAGAGCAGGTGGGTCAGAGCAGCTGGATCAGAGCAGTTGGATCAGAGCAGGTGGGTCAGAGCAGGTGGGTCAGAACAGCTGGATCAGAGCAGGTGGGTCAGAGCAGGTGGGTCAGAGCAGGTGGGTCAGAACAGCTGGATCAGAGCACCTGGATCAGAGCAGCTTTCCCAGTTTGGCTTGGGACAAACAGTGCTGACTTGTGGGTCTCCACTTGTTTGCTGAGCAAGTGGCCGGAAAGTTTGAAGAGCCCCTTCTTCAGTCCCTCAGAGCTGAGTCTGGGACACAGGGACTGGTTGGCAGTGGGTCAGTTTGAAGGCAGTGGGTTGCAGGAATAGCTTTTTCTGTGGAAAGCAGGGAAAAATCAGGATCTTTTGGGTAGAGCTGTAAAAAAGTTGAAGCACTTCTGTCTTGAGGAGCTTTCAACCATGTCAGTGGTTCAGGAACCTGGGAATGGATCCTGACAAGTTAAATAAAAGCTGCTGCTGGAACTGCCCTCTGTGAACTGTCCTGTTGCTTTTGGACCTTGCTGAGCTCTTCCATGCTCAGTGCTGTGCTTGCCTGAGTCCAGCTGAGCTGGGAGGGGGAGCAGACACCCTTTGGTTCACTTAACTGATGTTTGGTGATTCCATCTCGTACCCCCTGGTTTGTATTTTGAGAAGCTGAGGTTCCTCCTCATCTCCTCTACAGCATTGATGGTTTTACAAACCTCTGTTTACGCCCATCAATTTACCAAGGATCTAATTAGGGAAATTATTCCATATTTCTGACTGTCCCCAGTGTTTGTCTCTGATTTCTCTGATTAAATAGAATCATAGACTGGTTTGGGTTAGAAGGGACCTCAAAGGCCATCCAGTCCCACCCCTGCCATGGGCAGGGACACCTCCCACCAGCCCAGGGTGCTCCAACCTGTCCTTGGGCACTTCCAGGAATGGGGCAGCCACAGCTCCTCTGGGCACCTGTGCCAGGGCCTGCCCACCCTTCCAGCCAGGAATTCCCTCCTAATATCCCATCTATCCCTGCCCTCTTGCAGTGGGAAGCCATTCCCCTTGTCCTGCCCCTCCATCCCTTGTCCCAAGTCCCTCTCCAGCTCTCCTGGAGCCCCTTTAGGCACTGGAAGGGGCTAAAAGGTCTCCCTGGGGCCTTCCCTTCTCCAGGCTGAGCAGCCCCAGCTCTGAAATGATGGATTTGAGGTTATATTTGGAACAGGAAGGAGTGGAGTGTCTGAAGGAGCTCCTTGGGTTCCCATGGCAGAATGAGGACCCTGTTTTACCCTTTTCCCACTCTAAAACTGTCCCAGTGGTTTCATTCTGAGTGAGGCTGAAACCTGAGCTGGTGCTCTCGTGGAATTCCCACAATGACCAATTCCAGTGGTTTTCCTCAATGGTAATAAGACATTTAGGACCATTTCTGTGTGTCCAGTGATTGCCCCTGACCTGATATTGGGGTTTAGCTGACTCAGTGGGGCTGGTTGGGGTTTGGTTTGCCACCACTGAGCTGGTTGGTTGGGAGGTGTTTGCTCTGTGAGCCCACATTTTTTCTGGGAGGAGGAACTTCTGCCCTGGGCTCCCTTACAGTGAGGCCAGTTGTGGGCACCTGAAGGGGCAGGAGGTAAAACTCACCTCACTGGTGACACTCCTGTGCTGCTCATGTCCTTCCCTGCTGAGACCTTTCAGTCTCTCCTGAAACCCCAAACTAGACTCATCTTTATTGGAATCAGGCACAGAGTCCATCATGTAGAAGCTGCTGGGGTGGATCCTTCAAGCAGTGACTCTGGAGTTGTTGTCCCTTTGATTGATGCCTGCTCTGCTGTGCCAGGCCCTGCACACATGCTGGGAGATATATTTGGAGAACAGACACTGCCCTGGTGCAGCTGAGCAGTTTTTTTCCCCCCTAAAATGCTCATAGTTCTTGGAAAACTCTTATTAGCACAAACCCTTCTCTAAGCTGTTCTGGAGTTGGAGTTTCTAATAGTAATAAACAGTTTTTTGTGAGGATTGCTAGAGCCCCAGATGGGGCTGGGTATGCAGCACTTGCAGGAGGGGTTGCTGCATGGTTTGGAGGTCTCAGCCCTGGTCAGGTGTGTGTCCTTGGCTTCCCTTGTGCCCTGGTACCTCACCTGTGCAGTCAGGGAGCTGGTGGAGGTACCTGGTGCATGTGTGGCTGGTTAGAACTTTCTGTGTAAGGTGGCAGGAATGCTCCTTGCAGGGTGTACCTTGTACAGGGTTACAGCATCTGTAACATCAGTGCAGCAGCAGCAGAGAGTGAACAAACACTCACTGAGGGCTTGTGAGTGGGGAGCAAATGCAGAGGCAAAGTCAGTCAGAGTCAGGGTGGAATTTTGCCAGTCAAGGCTCTGGTAATTCCTGTCCCTGTGTGCTGGAGAGCAGGGACCAGCTCTGCTGCCACCCCAAGGGCACCTCTGCAGGCTGAAGGTCCCTCTGGACCCTCTGGGTGGGGACTTCAGAACAGATGTGTCTGTGCCACACTTGTGTGGGGCAGGGGCAGGAGGTGGTTTAGGAGTTCTGGGCACTCACCTCTCACAGCTTCCAGGCCCAGGTTTCTCTGTTTTACCAACCTCTTCCAGTGCTGCTGGAGTTTTGTCTTTGTGTAGGCAAAAAGCTTTTCTGTTGCTGAGCATCACTTATTCATCCTGGTCTATGAAGGGCTTTAGCTGAAAATCTCTGGTGTGAGGTGTCCTACTCGTGGCAGGGGTTGGAACTGGGTGGTCTTTAAGGTCTCTTCAACCCAGACCATTCTGGGATTCCATGAAAATGGGGCACCTGATGGGGCTTCCTGAGTTCCTGTGGGGGTGAGGAGCAAGCTCTGCTCACTTTCTCTGCACTGAGTGTGTTGGGTTTGCATCTTTGTCTGCCACATCTTCCTGAATTGGCTCAGATTTGGCTCAAATTTCCTAAAATACCTTCCTGGCTTTGCTGGACAGTGACCATCAAAAGGAGACAAACCCTGAGCAGGTGTGGAGCTGTGGTGGGAGCAGCAGGCAGTGGATGGTGCATCAGTGCCATGGGATGGCTGTACTGCTGCCTCCTGAGGACACTGTCCCTTCCCAGGGGACCTGCAGACAGGCCCTCAGACCTCTCTGTGTGCTGCCAGCAGTTGACTTTGTCAAGGGATGAAGCATTCCCTGCTCCCACTGCATGTTAAACAGCCATTTCCATCAGCAGTTCAGGAATTGGCTGCTGTTCCCCCTCCCCTGAGGCTTTGCCCTCTGGATCAGTGCTGGGCTGTGCTGTGGTGCCTCCTGAGCTGCAGACAAGGATTCCCAGGGCAGTGTCCCCTCTGTGTGACACTCACCTGGGCCATGCTCTGCTTCCACCTGCCAGGCCTTCCCTCCTTCTGCTCCCTGGGGCTCAAAACAAACTTGGACCCAGCTCTGGATCTTTCTCCGTGTCCAACTCCAGGAGCAGAATCAGGATCTGTGCAGTGGATGCAGCAGCACTTGGGGAAAACCAGACACTGTGAGGATTTGTTGTCTGTCAGAGACATGTTGGGTTTTAATAGGTGTTCATCCTCTGCCAAAGGAATGCAAAGCACTTATGGGATTAATTCTGGGAATAGTTTTTAGGCTTTTGTTTTGTTTTTATAATGGTGAACAGTTTTGTGTCATGCATGTGAAATACAAAACATGCTTAGAAACCACAGAACATGCTGAGTTGGGAGGGACCTACAAGGATCATCAAGGCCAACTCCAGGACACCCCAACAATCCCACCCTGTCCCTCAGAGCATTGTCCAAACACCCCTGGAGCTCTGGAAGCCTTAGGGCTGTGCCCACTGCCCTGGGGAGCCTGGTCAGTGCCCACCACCCTCTAGTTGGGCACTGGACCTTCACTCTGAGCATCAGCCAAACTGCTGCAGAGCAAACAAGGAGGGTCCTTGGCCAGGCAGGGCCCTCCCAGCCTGGGGGCTCCCTGGGTGCTGAGATGGAAATGGGACTGATCCCAGCTGATAATCCCAGCAGCTCCTTCCAATATTGATCAGTGTCTGAACCAACCCCATGTGGGGCAATTCAAATTGCACTGGAGTGACCTCTTCAAGATGAGTGAACAGTGGTGGGTTTGTACTGGCAGTTGATGTTTTCCACTCACTGCTCAATTATTTATGAACCCTGATACTGCTCAGACTGGCTTGGGGCTGGTCTGGGTTGGGGTCTGGGGGCTGCCAGGGTGGGGCTGTGCTGTGCCCTCTGCAGTGGGGCCCAGGGACTCCTGCAGCCTCTGCTCCAGAGCCTGAGCTGGAAGTCCATGGGAACTGTCTGTGCAGGGACACAATTCACTGCACCCACAGATTCCTCGAGACAGGCTGTTCCCCCAAGAAGTCATTTGTAATTCAGCTTTTGGGAGTGGGAGTTTGCTCAGACTTTTGAATTTAATGAGGATTCAGCATTTACAGTGATGGATTCAGGAGGAACAGCGAGGCAGCAAAGCTGGGAGTGTGGTGGGGCTTCTGTGGGGGCACCACCCCGAGGGCTGCCCTGGCCCTGTGGGGTTGGTGTTGGCTACTCCAGTTACTGGCAGATTCAATGCTATTGATTTGATGGGAGGTGGAGCCCCCAGGCTGGTTCCTCTCTGTTTCTCCCCTCCTGACACTTGTCCTGCCTGCACAGGGCCGGAAGCTCCTCATCATCGGCACCACGAGCCGCAAGGACGTCCTGCAGGAGATGGAGATGCTGAATGCCTTCAGCACCACCATCCATGTGCCCAACATTGCCACAGGGGAGCAGCTGATGGAGGCCTTGGAGGTGAGGAACAGTTCAAGGGGGACAACAAGCTCCAGATTTGCTGGAAGTGAGGGGTGTGCAGTGGCTCTGCTGTCCCACTCAACGCTGTGCCAGAACAGCAGTGCTGAGGCTTCTCCAAATTAACTTTTTCATGCATTACATTAAGGCAGAATTAGGGAACAGTTGGTCTGGAGGAAAGGTTTGTGGTGTGGATTGAAAGATTCTGAGGGTATGGAAGTGGGTAATGAATATAATTGGGACACTTAAGCTGAGTGTGCCTGGAGGGTGGTGAGCTCTTGGGAGCTGGAACAGCATTCACTGAAGGTGTTTGGTGCTAAGATTATGTGTTCCTTACAAATTCCTGCCTTTAATGGCTCTTTATTCTGTGCCATAGTGGGAGTTGTGGTGAGTACTGAAGGCTGTTAAAGTAAACTGAACAGGCAAACCTTTTGTGCAAACTGGCAAACTCGTCCCAGTGATGGGACACTGAAGCCTGGCAGACACAGACCCTCCTGCAGCAGGTTTGGAAACTTTCTGTGGCTTGAACCTCTGTGTCTTTGTAGTCTCTGATCTGGAGAAAACCTGGAATGCAACATAAAAGCATTTTAAGCACCAGCTGTTGAATTAGGGATGTTATGGGAAGAGCCATTATGGAATAAAAGACTCTCAGTGATTTGCCTTGCATTGCAGCAAATATTCCTTCTAAGCTGGCAGATGTTTCCACCTTGCCCTTCCCTTTCTCCTGAGGTAGGTGCCACTATTGCTGCTGTCAGTCTCTGGTGCTGACCTTTCCTGGAATTGTTTCCCCAGCTGCTGGGTAACTTCAAAGACAAGGAGCGCAGCACCATCGCTCAGAACGTCAAGGGGAAGCCTGTCTGGATCGGCATCAAGAAGCTGCTGATGCTCATAGAGATGTCATTGCAGGTGAGGATGTTTCTGGGGGCTTAGAGGGGCCCTGCAGGTTCCCACTTTGCTTCAGCTGTCGTGGGAGCCCTTCCAGTGGTTTGATTGGGAAAAGAGCTGCAGTGAGGAGAAGTTTTCTGAACAAAGGAACCACCAGGTCTTGGTGCTCAGACATCTTTAAATCCCTCTATGCCCATGGGCTGTTCAGAGCTGCACTTCAGAGCAGAGCATCTGCTGCAGGAGGGGTTGGATTAACGTGCCTTTCATGGAATTTCTCCTCTCCACCCAGCAGATAGCTATCACCTGGCGTTTTTTTAAGAAGGTGCCTGTGCAGGTGTATGTGCTCTTTCCCTGAAGAAGATAAATCTGTCAGGCTGTTCAGCTGCTCTTCTCTTTATTTTCCACTTTCAGCACTTTAAAGAAAGTAATTGCAGAGGGTAGAAGTATGCAGGTCTGAGCCCTCCCCCACGTGGCCCTGCCTGGAGCCAGTCCCCCCTCGGTGCTGGGCTGTGCTGCCCCAGGCTGAGGAGCAGCCCTAATCCCCCCTGACAGCCCAGTGCCCCCCTGCTCACCCACAGGGGTTTGGTGCAGCTGAGGGAGCTGAGCTCAATCTTCCTCAGAGGGGCAGAGCCATGTGGGGCAGCAGCACAGGAGTCCTGTCTCCCCCTGTTCATGGCTCTGTTAGAACTTGCTCAGCACTGAGGATCTGCTCTGACTGGATGTCACCTCAGGGAATAAAGTCATTTATCTAGATTACTTTTTCCTCTTCTTCCTTGGCTTTTAATTCCATACCTCCAGGCCAGTCAGTAAGTCATGGCTCACATGCATTAGCTGTGTGTGAGGGGTGCTGGCCTTGGGGACTGCTGGGCTCTGCCCCTCAGCCTGACAATGGGGCCCTTCTTCTGCCACAGGACGGTTCCTTGTGCTGCTTTGACCTCAAGTGCTGGTTGTTTTCAAAGCTCAAGGTGAAGGTTCTGTAAATGATGGCCAGTTCTGAACTGGGAGGTGGGTGGGAATGCTGAACCCAGCTCAGTTCCCAGGCTGGCCCCTCTCCTCGAGTCCCAGGGGCAGTTTGGGTGCCACAGTATCAGAAGCATATGAAGGTATTAGGGAGTGTCCAGAGGAGGGACACAGGATGGTGAAGGGTCTGGAGGGGCCATACAAGGGGTGTCTGAGGTCACTTTGCCTGTTCAGCTGGGGAAGAGGAGACTGAGGGCAGAGCTCACCAGGGTCTGCATCTCCTCCTGAGGGGGAGCTCCAGCTCTGCTCCCTGTGGACAGGGACAGGATCCAGGGCAGGGCTGAAGCTGTGCCAGGGCAAGGTCAGGTTGGATATTAGTAAAAGGTTCTTTCCCCAGAGGGTGGTGGGCACTGACCAGGCTCCCCAGCGCAGTGGGCACGGCCCCAAGGCTGCCAGAGCTCCAGGAGGGTTTGGACAATGGGACAGGGACAGGGTGGGATTGTTGGGGTGTCTGTGCAGGGCCAGGGCTTGGGCTGAATGGTCCTTGTGGGTTCTTCCAGCTCAGGATGCTCTGTGATTCCATGCCCTGTGTTGTTTTCCATAGTGCTGCCCTGGGCTGAGCAGCTAAACTGATCTTGTGCATCAGTTCTTTTAACCAGACCAGTTTTTGGGAGTGAGTCCAGGACCAGCCAGGCTGGGAGAAGGCAGAGCTGTGACTGTGCCCTTTGTGACACACTGAACAAGTGTGCCAGGAGTTGCTGCCCCTGCCCATAGAGCCAGTGGTGCTGTGTGCATGGAGGGTTGGCAGGAAGGTGGTTTGTGCTGTTACACTCAGTTCAGGTGGTTGTGGAATAGCAGAGACAACAGCATGTGGGAGCTAAATATGACCAAGTTCTGTTCCAAAAGGTCTGAGGTGTTTCCATGACTCCATCTGCTGAACTGCTATAAATACAGGAGAGCAGTGCAGGCTCTCAGTGCACAGGAACACTGGATCTGAGTGCTCTGGAACCCACAGTGAGCTCTGATCCTGCTGGGAGTTACAGGAAAGCACAATTGCACCAGTCCAGCACTGGTGCTGTGACCTGTGGTGCCATCAGTAGGGAGTCCTCACACTGAGCAGGTTCCTTCTCTCACTGAGCTGGAGCACAGCTTTTCAGAAAGATCTTGGTTTGAATCTGAAATCTCTTCAAAATTCCAGGTAATGGGTGAAAGTTCTCAGAATTCAGCTGATCAGATGCCCTGGTGAATGAATTCTCTGTTAAAATGTTCATGTAGAGTCTTTGAACTTAACAGTGGGTTTTGTTCTGTTAGGGCACTGAGCCCACTCTGTGATCTGTGGGGATTTCTAAGCTGGTCCTAATGTCACTGTTTTAGACTAAATTCACACTGAACCAGCCCCTCAGTATCAGAATCCCTTCTTGGGGTGCCTGAGCTGCTCTGGTGCCTTGGGTTGGTTGTTACCTTGTTTATGAGCTGTGTGACCCCACACTTTTTGGCAGCTTCCTTTCCCTCAGCCTCCATTTCCTGCTGTTTCTGGCCTCCTTTAATGCCCAGCTGCTCGTGTGTAGTGTCACTATTTACCATCCTGTGTACACTGAGTGTCCTTGATGATGTTCTGTTCTTGTTCAAACGGAGCCTTTGATCCATGGATACCTCAGGGGTTGCCATGAATCCAGAGGAGCTCAGTGTGGAGTGTCCCAGGCTGCAGTGAGGGCAGTGCCCTGGGTGCTGCTGGACCTGAGCCTCCTCCTCCCATGGCTGGGACATTCCTCCTGCTTCCCTTCCCTGCCTGTCCTGCTGCTCCTGGACCTTCTGGCAGCACTCCCAAACCCAAGGCCTCTCTCCTTGGAGCAGGAACCTGGATGAGCCAGGCAGTGTTCCAAAGAGCCCCTTTTGGCACCTCCGGGGTTTCCTGATTTGGTAACTGCTGTTTAGCATAAATAAAACTTAATCTAAGCTGTTTGTGTTTAATGTATTTTAGCTTGGATGGGAACTTACTTTGAAAGATCATCATTGCCTAATTTACTTTAAAGCAAATGCTCTACCTGGACCTGCTGAAGTTCAGGGTTTGTGGCAGGTTTTCAGGAGCACTGCACTCCTTGCAGGAATGTCACATCTTGGTGCAGGATCCCCTTCTCTGGAATGAAGATTTACAAAGCCCCATCAGTTTTCTTGTTTCCTCAGGGCTCCTGGGCATGTCCTGGGAATGCTGCACTGCCCAGGAAGGAGCATCCATGTTCTTGCCACCTGTGTGAGCTCTGTCACAGGCTCAGTCCTCATGGTGTGCTGTGAAACGTCCCACCCACTTTGGCAGCAGCATTTTCCCCTTCACAGGGCACCAGAGGGTCTGTCTGAGAGTCCTGAACCTGCTTCCTCTGTGCTCCATTCACTCCATCTTCTGCTCCTTCCTGGGCACATCAACCTCTGGGGTTTGTCCCTGCATTTTTATTAAAAAAGATGATCAAATTGGAGTCTTTGTGGCCTCTCAGCTGCCTGCCTTAGTCTTTTGGAGAAGGCTCTGTGTCTGCAGGCAAATGCTGTTCCTCCCCAGGAGTCAGTGCAGGTTGTGGACATGGAGTTGTGCCATGGCCACTTCAGCATCTTCAGTTTGGGAAACACAACCCTGGCCTTGGCAAGGCTGAATTTCAGTGGTGCCTTTTTACAGGTTTTCTGAGGATGAAAAGAGATTTGTTTGTGTTGCATCGTGTTGGGTTTTTATGTGAACTCTCTGATTGGTCTCGTGTTAATTCCTGGTTGTGGTGACTCCTCCATGGTTTCCTGAGGTTTCCTCTCAGTGTCCCTCTGAGGAGGTGCTTTCAGAAGGAGACATGTCTAGTGCAGTATCCACAAATACTTGCCTGAGAAGTCCCTTTGCAGGCAGTTGTCCCCAGCCTGTCCTGGTGTGTGGGGACACTCCTGCCCACCTGGAGCTGGGCCAGGGCTTTTGCAAGCAGTTGCCATTCTGGAAACATCCAGATATACAGGAGGAGAGGGGATTGAGTTGTCATAGAACTGTAGAGTAAATGAGGTCAGAATGTATTTCAAGGTGTCATCTGTTGGATCTCAGGAAAAGGTCCTTCCCCCAGAGGGTGGTGGGCACTGACCAAGCTCCCCAGGGCAGTGGGCACAGCCCCGAGGCTGCCAGAGCTCCAGGAGGATTTGGACAGGGTGGGATTGTTGGGGTGCCTGTACAGGGCCAGGATTTGGACTGGATGATCCTTGTGGATCCTTTCCCACTCAGCAAATCCTAGGATTCTGTGATCTGGTCCCACCTCCTGCTCCAGCCCTGTGGTCAGACCAGAGCCCTTTGGGTGGGCAAGACCCGAGACCCTTTGCCAGGTGAGGGTCCCCTGCTGAGTCCTGTAGTGTGGACTGACCCTGTGGGTGCCCCGGAGAAAGGGGACATCCAGGTGACCAGATCAGGGGGTGTGGCCCATGTGCATGTGCTCCTGTCCCTTCAGCCTTTCTGATCAAATGCCAGAATCCTTGAGGTTGGGAATTCCTCCAGGATTGAGTCCAGCTGTTCCCCAGCATGGCCAAGGCCACCACTGAACCCTGTCCCCAAGTGCCACATCCACACCTGGAAATGGGAGAACTGATGTAGTGCCAGAGGAGCTTTTCCTTGTAGCCAGGAGTCAGCTGTGAGAGATTGTGGAGAGGTTTAGGCCAGAGGGACACTGCAGACACCCTCTGTGCTCCCCAGTGCTCTGGTGCCACAGTGCTCTCAGCCCCTGGGAATTCCACATGCCAAGCACTGCATTAGGTGGGGGGTGGCCTTTCATCCCTTCCAGGTCCTGCCCAACACCAGTTCCTTTGCACCTTAAACTCGACAGAATAGCTCAGAGAGCCTCAGTAAGTTCCTTTAAATCTTCCTGTTTCAGTGGATTTGCTTTTCTGCCCTAACAGTAGCTCAGCAGTTGGTGCTGAGGTCCTGCCTTGCTGACACATCTCACAGCAATGGGAAGCTTGAATTTTGAGGCTTTTCTTAGCATAAAGCAGACATTGTCCCTGGCTCTGTCCCCTGCCTGCATCTGGGGATGCTCATGGTGGGTCAGGATTTATCTTTGGAGCCATTTTGGAGAGGTTGGTGTTGCCCTCCATTGCAGCACTCAGGGTTTAAGTGGGTGACTTTTTCACATCTGGAATCAGAAGAAACTTCCCTTTAGGGATGTCAAACCTGGTGGAGGAGTTCCAGAGCCTGTGTTTGACCTCAGTGGTGGGAGGCCAGGGCATGGCTGACACTTTGCTTCCCTCCTCCAAGGAGAGGTCTCAGTTTTCTGTTTTAGTGGGGACTTGCCTGTTTATTGCCAAGTGGGTGACAGAGCTGGAATCCTCCATCCAATCATCTTGCTGGATCCATGTACTGATGTATCCAGAGTGAATCCCCTGTATTGTTAGTGTGTTGAAGGTACAGGATGTCAGCGAGGACTGCAGAGTGGACACAAGTTGGAGTTTGTAGGACACAAGAACTGTTACAGTACAACACAGAGATACTCTGAGAACCAACAGTCTCTGATTTTCAAATGGTTTATAGTCCTCTCTCATTGTATTTTGGTGCAAGTCTAGGGAAGACTTCCCTGAAGTCCTTCCACAAGAGGATCAACACTCCAACATCCAAGAACTGATGCAGTAACATGTGCCTTCTGCTGGCACCTGAGTGTCTCCTCAGCAGCCCTTGCTCCCCCCCCCCTGCTCCTGGCTCAGTGCCCTGTCCTGGGGCAGGGGCAGGACTGCTCCTTGGGGGCTGCTCCTCGGTGGTGGAGCCCCAGCACTGGGGCTGACCCACCTCACACACTGCTCTGCTCTGCTGCTGGGGCTGGGAGGGTTGGGGACACTGGGGACACCCTCAGTCCCTTCTGCCCCTGTCAGATTTGCTGCCCTGGCTCTGGGGAGGGGCACATGGAAGCAGGCATGGGCTAGGCCTGGCTGGGATTGGCAGCAGTGAGTGTGCAGGTGCCATGGAACAGAAGTCCCTGTGTGTGTGCCCAGCCTGGCCCAAGTCCTGCCCTGTGAGCACACTGAGCTGGTGCCAGTCACCTTTTCTTGTGGTTGGAGCTGTGCCAGGGAGGGTCAGGTTGGCTCTCAGGGAAAGGTTCTTCCCCCAGAGGGTGGTGGGCACTGACCAGGCTCCCCAGGACAGTGGGCACGGCCCCGAGGCTGCCAGAGCTCCAGGAGGGTTTGCACAACGCTCTGAGGGACAGGGTGGGATTGTTGGGCTGTCTGTGCAGGGCCAGGAGTGGGACTGGATGGTCCTTGGGGGTCCCTTCCAGCTCAGCATCTTCCATGGTTCTGTGATTTCCTCTTGGGCTGCTTGGAGGGTTGCAGGGCACTGATGGAGACCTCTTTGTTTGGGTTTAGATGGATCCTGAGTATCGGGTGAAGAAGTTCTTGGCTCTTCTAAGAGAGGAAGGAACGTAAGTACTTTTATTTCAAAGCATTATTTAAAATTCTCTTTTCTGCTCAGAAATGAGCATCTCTGAGGGGAACCTGCAGTGGGGAGTATGTGCTGTCATTGTTGGCCTCCATGCTTTCACAGCTGTGTGTCAGATCAGTTCTCACAGCAGTTTGGGAGGGGGAGGTCCTGGAGGATCTGAGAACTTGCATGCCTGGATTCTCTGCTTGCCTTCACTTACCCTTGATTTAAAGTTGCCTTGAGATACTGGGCCACAATGAACTAAATAAATCAGATTCTGCTCGAGTTAAAATCGAGCTGTTTGTCTGAAATCTGGAACTTTGATTTCTTGTGTCTCCTGTCTGAGAGAAGGATGTCCTACTCTTTCCCTGTAGGTGCCACAGGGAGTAGTTGAGCCCAGTGGGACAGTGGCATCTCCTAGAGAATGACTTTCTAATACATGTAGGGCAGTACCTGTGCTGGGGCAGCTCACACCACTATCTATCCTGGCTACATGTGAGTGGGTTCCAGTGTGTGCTTGATGCTTTATACATGTGCATGATGCTTTCCTGATGGATTTGGCTTCTTTTGCAAGAGTTCCTACCCTAGACTGAAGGTGGACCAAGTGCGAGATCGGCAGCTGGAAAAGCGACCAACCTGGAGAACATTCACTGGGATCTTTACTCTTCTGTGCTCAACACACTGGACAAAGTGAAATGCTCCCCCATTTCCCAGAGCCCCATGTGGAATCTGCATGTTTAGTGCAATACAGTATCTTTATTCTTTGTCTTTAATACTCTGATGTCATGTAGAAGTGTCTCCTAGAACACTGTGCTTCTGTCTCTGTGCAGCCAGGCTGCATCCTTGGTTTGAGCATGGGGGAATGTCCTGGGAGTTTGGAGCCAGTGCTCACTTGTGTCCAGCATTCCTGCAGTAGGGAGGAGATCCTGACTCCCAGGAAACCTGCCAGTCTGGTGAAGAGATATCGAAGCACTGCTCTTATTCTGGTCAGGTGAAGGTTTTCTTGTGGTGTCATCCCACCCCTCACTGAACTCTGAGCCAGACCCACACCCCACGGGCTCCAGGGCTGCCTGGGTGCTGCACCTGCTTTATCTATGGCCAGGGATTTGGGGGCCCAGTGAGTCACTGCCAGTGGCACTGGGGACTGGGAAAGGGCAGGGAAGTGTTGATCAGAGGAGAGGAAATTTCCAAATCCAGTATTTAAGGCATCAAAGCCTGTTGTTAATTCAACAACAGTTTCAGAGATGCTGGTTCCAGCCTCCAGCTCTTCCTAAGCTCATGTAGATGGCAGCTTTGGTGTCCTCCAGCCTCACATCCCATTCTCATGCCATGTTACCAAAGGCTGAATTTCCTCCTTGGAGACAGAGAGGAGGCCAAGCTCTGCAGGGGCACGAGATGTGCATGGCCACGTTTTTGCACTGAAATAAAGGAATGTACCCAACTTTGCTCCATGGTCCTTCCCCACAGCCAGCTGGCCTCAGTGAGCTGCTGTCAGTGCATGAGGCTGCTCCCCTGGTTCCTGGGCTCCACTCCCTCAATAACGTTCATGGAACATACCTCAGTGTGGTGGGGCATGAAATCAAAGCCATGTGTCAGATATTAGTCAGTGTAGCTTCCCAAACGTGACCAGAGCTGCTGGAAGGGCCTGCAGTGGTACCAGAGGGGTGTGCAGGGAGGGAGCTGCTCCCTGCCCTTCCAGGCCCGAGGTGCAGGTGCTGTTGTTGTCCTCAGTGTGTGCTCACAGCAGTCGGGGTGTGAGCCACCCCACTCTGCTCTCTGGCAGTGCTGTTGTGTTGTGATGCCTTTGTGAGTCCCAGTGGTGGTTGTTCCCTCTCATTTTGTGTATGATCTTGTGAATTTATTTGTTCCTCCCTTTCCTCTGCCAGTCTGAGTGGCAGCAGCACACAGTAACTTATATTTCGAAGTAAATGATGTAAACCTTATCATGTCTTTGTCCAGAACTATATTGATGAATAAATATCTGGTTTAATTGCACATTCAATGGATTCAATAAAAAGCACAACTCCTTGTGATGCCCTGGGTGCCATCTGTGTCTGGGTTGGTTGGGCTGAGGTGTGTGAGGAGCAGAGCTGTTCCCAGGAGCTGCTGGCCCAGGGGGTGCTCAAGGGGTGAATTTACCCCCAGCCTGGACAGTTTGACCCAGGAGTTGGCTGAGAGGACTCTGGTCCAACCCATTCTGGAGCCTTGCAGAGCTGAGGAGGCCCCATGGATGTTCATGACTGTGTGTGTGTGAGGTGGGTGTACCACACTGTGTTGGAAAACCAGGGTGGGCTTCTGGGTGGGACATCCCACCCAATCCAACTTATTCCAAGATTTCCATCCAAGATGTTTCCTGCAGGTGGCACAAGGGAAGGTCTCCTGGAGCACCCCTACCACCAGTGTGTTCTCTGCAGCTCTGCCTGGCAGAGTGGCTGTAAGACATAAACAGTGTTGCTTCCAGCAGTAAGGGCCAAATTCTTCATCCCCTTCCTTAGCCTGTTTCATCTTGAACCTTCCAGAAATGTGTCTCTGAAATTGAGGTGTTAACCAGAGCCAGGTCATTGCCACGTGCTGGGATGGGTTTGGGAGGATGGTGTGGGGTGGGGCAAGGCTTGGGCAGAAGGGCAAACACAGAGCACTTCAGCCACAGGGCCGTGAAGCCCAGAACCCTCCATGGGCCTGGCATGTTGGTGCTCTGGTTGGTCAGGACGTGTGTGGTGCTGTGATGGCACCGCTGCCCCCCTGGTGCCGGCAATGCCACCGGCAGAGACATCCTGGGTGGGCACCGTCCCTGCACGTGGCTCAGGCAGCTGGGAGGGCTTGGAGTGTGGACTGGGGTCAGGGTAAGAACATATGGAGAGGTTTCATGTTTCATTTTACCCTTCAGACAGGTGTGCTTGGGGCCAGTGCTGTGCAAAGCTGTGGATAGTTAAAGCAGCATGGCCTGTGGGAGATGCTGCAGAAACACCCACCAATTATCCATGGGAAGGAGAAGGTGTTTTTGTATGAGGAAATTTGGATCTTGGTCTGCCCAAACCACTGGAAGGTGATTCAGTGACAGCCCATGAGTACATGGGGGGATTGTGTGAAATCTAAAGCCTGTTTTAATCCATTGCTTAATTTAATCTCTCTGCAATCCCTGCCAGGAGGGGGGAGCCGGGAGGGGTCGGACTCTGCCCCAGGAACAGGGACAGGAGGAGAGGGCACGGCCTCATATTGGGCCAGGGAAGGGGCAGGGGGGGATTGGGGAGATTTTACTCATGGAATGGCATTGGAAAAGGCTGCCCAGGGCAGTGGGGGAGTCCCATCCCTGGGGGGGCGTGGGGGGGTTTAAAGGCCATTTGAATGTGGTACTTGGGGACATGGTCAGTGGTGGCCTTGGCAGTGCTGGAGGATGGTTGGACTTGATCTTAAAGGTCTCTTCCGACCCTGATGATTCCTTGACTCTGTGCTGACTCTCTAAAGCAAACCCCCAGCATTCAGCTATAAAATCTCCTTTATTGGCTCCATTTTGCCATCATTGTCTTGCAGTCATATCCCTGCCCATGGTGGGGTGGGAGAACTGGATGATCTTTAAAGTCCTGTCCAACCCAAACTATTCCATGATTTCATGACTGTCCCTGTCCATGAGCAGCTGGATAACAACCCACCACTTCAGCAGGACCTGAAGGACCCTCAGACCCAAACCACACAAGCTGCAAGTGCATATTTTTGGTTTTTTACCTTCTCTTTAATGGCGTACCACAAAAAATGCAAGTTGAAATATATTTTTCTCCAAATATATATATTTATATAATATATAATCTTAGTTAACTCAAGTATATACATTGTATAATAAATAATGCTTATAAAAAGAGAAATTTTCTGAATATAAAATAAAAAAAATCGACCTCTACAACTTTATACAAAACTTTGGATACAGCAGATTGATGGAAAAAGATCTTCCATTCAGTGCTAGAATACCTGGCTACAGTAAAATAATTACAAGGCAATAAATGTTCTATTTAATATTAAATACCTTTTCTTGATTAAAAAAACAAACAAAAAGGGGATTTTGTTTAAAGTCAGGTACTGGGAGTCTTTCCAGACATGGAATTTAATATATACTTTAAATAGATGCATATCAGAGGACAGCTTGGCTCTGGATGGGGGAGGGTTTGAGCTCTCTGTGGGTTTAATTTTGCAGGTGGAGGCACCTCTGGCCATGAGAGTCCAGGAGCTCCTCACGCTGTGCCCAGGAAGGACCTGGAGTTCTGCTCTGGTTCTGCCACAGGTGTGAGGGCTGAGCCCTCTCTGTGCCCTCTCTGTGCCCCCAGGAGTGCCCCCTCCCCTTCACTGCTCTTTGAGCTCTGTGTGCTACTCATTCCCAGGAGAAAGGAGCCAGTGGAGCAGCAGCCACAGCCGGGATGGGCTTGGCCATGTCTCCCTGTGGAGTCACTGCTGTGGATTGGAACGGGGCTGTTGGTCCTGGAGCCCACCAGGACAGAGATGGTCTTGGTTGTTTAACTTCAGGGGTCAGTTATGCCCTGAAAACGTAACCCCAGGGGTGTGGTCAGGGAGGAGAGGTGGCCTGGGGGACAGGGGTGGGTCGTGGGGTGTGTGGGGGGGTCCCAAATCCCTGCTGATGGTTTGGAGCCTCTGTGCCTGGTGGGGACTTCATGAACAACTGCTGAGGGCTCAGCAAATCCTATGGGAAGGGGAAGGTCTGCCTGGGGTTGTGCTGTGGGAGGGGTCTCCATTCCCTGCCTGCCCTCACCCCTCTCTTGCTCCTCTTGCTGGATGCAGTTCTTGGACCCTCCGTGTGATAGGGAGGGCTGGGACAGACATTCCCTCTGTCTGACAGGGAGGGTTAACACAGGAATTCCCTCTCTCCGTGGGCTCTGCCTCCCTGGAACACTGACGTTGGTGCAGCAGCTCACCTGGCAGGTGACCTGTCCCCAGAGACATCCCTGAGCTCCCTCTGGGATAGAAACTCATGTCAGGGAGTGCTCAGTCGGTGCTTCAGCTGGGTGGATCTGCCCAGATCCTTCAGATCCCCTCCTGGGCAGCTGTGTGGGGAGGAGGTGGCTGGGGCAGTGCTGTGTCCCCTGTGAGAGGTGCCAGCAGTGCTCTGTGCCCTGCCCATGTCCTAGGCCAGGTGCTGAAGGATCAGCTTTGGGCTCTGCCCTCCCCAGGGGATTGTAGGAGATGTTGGGCTGTGAGGAGCAGAGAGCAGGGAGGACAGGGAGGGAGAGACCCCCCGTGTGCTCAGACAGGTTTGGTTCTCCAGCATCCTGGGAGCAGGGAGGAGGGGGCTGGGGTGGGGATTTGCCTCCTTTCCTCTTCCTCACCAGGACAGCTGTGGCAGCAGCTGGGGCACCTGTGTTTGCTCAGCTTTCACTGTGTAAAGCCCATTTCCAGGTGAGCCCCTGTGGGGGTGTGTGCACAGGCCGGAGCTCTGGCCGAGGACAGGGCTGGGAGCTCGGGCTGTGCTGGGGCAGCTCTGCCTGCTGTGCCCAGGCCCTGCTCAGCCCCTGCTCGGCCCCTGCTGTCCCCGCCCCTGCCCAGGGATCAGCAGCCACAGGACTGAGGAACTGCAGCACCAGCCCAGCCCCAGCCTGGGTGGGGTGTCTGCCCCGGGGCCACCAGCAGTTCTGTGCCATCCTGTGCTCTGTGGGGCCACACTGGGGCTGGGCAGGGGGTGCTGGACCCTGCCCTGCTCTGGAGCCCCTCAGCACGGGCACCTGCTGTGCCTACTTGCAGGTGTGCACGTCGTAGATGCGAGTGCACTCCTGGCAGCTCACGTAGCAGCACCAGTGGAAGATGCAGTGACACTTCTCCTTGCGCTTCTCAGTCCGGGTGTTGTGGCCGCGGCCGCAGCACAGCAGGTCGCAGCCGTCGATGCCGTGCGAGGTGACGTTGCAGGTCCTGTCCCTGGTCCCAAAGGAGCCTGTCTCGGGGTTGGGCTCGCAGAAGTTGGGTGAGTTCTCGTAGTACACCAGGTCCCGCTCCGTGGGCGGCTTGAACAGCGCGTACTTGGCCCTGAGGGTCTCCACCCACCCGCGCGACTCGCGGTGCTTCTCCACCACCATCTCCGAGGCGCTGTCGTATTTGTCCTTCAGGTAGTCCCCGATGGCGCGGAAGTCGGGCTGGGCCCACCAGCACGTCTTCACCTCGCAGCTCCCCGAGAGCCCGTGGCACTTGCACTTCAGGTGCATGTGGTCCAGGATGGTCTGGGAGGGGGAAAACAAGGATCAGTGCAGTGTTCGCTGTCCACCCCCTGCCTTCGCCTCCTGGGCTTAAACATCTGCTCTGAGCTCGGTCTGGGAAGTGTAGGCTGGTTGGGAATGAGCTTTGGTGGGCCAGGAATGTCTCCAGACAGGCACCACACTAGAGAAGCATGAGGTGGGCAGTTGCTGTAATCTAATCTAATCTAATCTAATCTAATCTAATCTAATCTAATCTAATTTAATACCAAGGTCTGATCCTGTCACTGGAGTCGTCCCTGTCCTGTGTGGACAGTCAGAGCCCAGAGAAGCCAAGGGTGGGATGATGTCTCTGATCCACGTGGATGGAGACTGATGCCTTGTTCTCACTTTCCTAATGACCCTTCTTTTCTGCCCCAGGTCTGACAGTTTGCAGTAGAACACACTGAAATTGTGAATCTCTGATCATTAATCAGTTCCCAGAAACCTTCTCTGTGTGGAGCAAAATAATCACTGATGTCTGTTAAAATTAGTGGAGTTTGGTTGAGTTGTTATGTACTGGAAGCTGTCAGACTTCTACCCTTCCACCTCTGCCTGCTGTGGGGTGGAAAAGCCATATCAATGTTTGCTTCAAGCACTGTTGGAAAGGTCTCACTGGGTTTCCAGATGACCCAGAGCAGTCAGGGCCCAGGAACCTGCTGACAGCAGGAAGAGAATAGAATGCAATTAGAATAGAATAGAATATTTGAGTTGAAAGGGGATAGACTATTTGAGTTGAAAGGGGATAGACTATTTGAGTTGAAGTGACTGACAACAGTAATCTACTACAGAGAATCCCTGGGAAAATGTTCTAACAGGGAATGTGCAGGGAGGAGGAGCTGGGAGGAAAGTCCTCTTCACCCACTGCTGACCTGGCTCTCTCCCCATGGAGTTGTGTTTCTACACAGAGCCCTGGGAGATGTTCTCAGGTGCCCAGAGAAGCTGTGGCTGCCCCATCCCTGGAACTCTCCCACGCCAAGTGGACAGGGCTTGGAGCACCCTGGGCTGGTGGGAGGTGTCCCTGCCCATGGCAGGGGTGGCACTGGGTGGGCTTTAGGGTCTGTCCCATCCCAAACCATTCCATGGTTCTGTGTTTGTGCTGCAAGTGAGGCGTGTTAGGGTGGAGTGAAAATCTGCCTGGAGAGAGTGGAAATCACGGAATCACAGACTGTTCTGAGTTGGAAGAGACCCACAGGGATCATCAAGTCCAACTCTTAAGTCAGTGACCCACACAGGGGATTGAACCCATGACCTTGGCATTATTACAGCCACGTTTTAACCAGCTGAGCTCATCTCAGGGTTGAAATGCTGTGCCCTGGGGAACAACCTTAGAAAGCCTCTGCCTGGGAACTCCTGGGATCCCGCTCCGTCGGGAGGAGCCCCCTGTGCCACCCTGCAGGCAGGGCCCCCTGTCCGTGGCACTCACCGTGCGCCCGGCCTCGTTGTTGTGCCGGTTCATGGCGGAGCGCGCGTCCGGCCGGTTCTCGCGCGCGTCGGCGAACTCGCGGGACACCAACACGCCGAAATCGGCGTCCTCGCTGCAGCCGCCCCACTTCCAGCCGTCCCCGGGCGGCCCTTTGTGGTGCGCGTCGCAGCCGCAGATGGTGGAGGTGCCCTCGGCGCAGGAGCGCGTCACGGCGAAGGCCACCCCGGCCGAGGCGATGGCGTGCACGAAGGCGGACTCGCGGGTGGCTGTGGGCACACGGAGCCGCGGTTACCGACAGTGTGCTCCTCCCCAGCCCCTTCCTAAGCCTCAGTGAGGAGCCCAAAGTTGTGTTATTGGTGGTTCAGCGGACACTTTCTGGAGTGGGGGTGTGGGGGTGACAGTGGATCCCCTGATGTCGGAGGGGATTGATGGAGAGATTGATATGGGGCAGGTCAGTGTATCCTTGAGGGAAAGCAGTTTGAGTGCACCTTGAGGAGCAGGAGCCACCTGTGGAATGTGGGATACCTTGGAGCCAGTAGAATGTTTCCATGTGTGCTCAGCTGAACTGACTGGCCAATAGTGTGATGACATGTTGAATACAAGAGGAGATAAAAGGTGAAGCTGTAACTAAAAAAAAAAAAAGCTCTTTGTTCTAAGCTCTAAGCCTTCTGTTCAAGTCTTCTGATGTGGCTGTGCCTGATCCTCTTCTGACTGTTGTTAACACACCCTCCTTACCCCTACAAATGCTGACCCCAACACGGGTGCTGCTGGCACTGCCCTGGCAGGACAGCGAGGGACAGGAGAGGGACCCCAGTGTGGGGTTCCCATGTGGAGCACCCAAGGAGAGCTGGTGCAGGATTTGGTCCAGGATGGGTGCCACGGGGTGAGCAAAACACCAGTAGGAACTCAAGGGGCCTCAGGAGAGAGTTAGTGGAGTAATTCCTGGTCTGGGAGCCCAGAGAGGCTCCTTGGGGCCCTGTGAACTAATCCCCATGCCAGGGGTTAGTCCAAGGAGAGATGGAGAAGCTCATTGACTTTGGGAAAGGTTTTGGATTGTGCAGGACAGACTGTGGCAGAACAAAGCTTGGGAACTGGTAATGCCTGGTAAATACAGCACATGATAAACAGCACATGACTTGTTCTCAAGATAAATAGAAAATAAATAATACAAAGAAATTATAAAACCCAAGTTGAAGACAGCCTTGAAGTTGGTCACTGGTTACTGAGCAATCCTGAAGGAAATCAAAGCAGAATCACAGGATATGCTGAGTGAGAAGGGACCCACAAGGATCACCAAGTCCAGTTCCTGGCCCTGCACAGGATCATCAGGTTTGGTAAGCAGGACTTTCCTCTCATGAGGCAGAGGAAACTCAAGGCTCTGTGTAGCCACTGCCAGGCTCTGGGCACACAGCTGCAGGGAATGAATTTTAGCCCAAAGGAGCAAAGCTGGAGAAAGCCCTAAAAGTGCTGAAAGCTGAAGAAAGGGTGGAATAAATGGCCTGGGTGGATGGGGCTGGGAATGGGGGTGTGGGTGGATCAGGTACTCAGGGAGAGGAAATGTTTCAGCAGGACAGGGGACCTGGGCAGGAGGTGGGGACAGAACAGAAAATCCACATGGAATGAAGGTGCAGTGGGTTTGCTGAGCTGCAACATCCCCATCCATCACTTCTTCCACCTGTGGCCATGGCAGAGTGACCTTCAAGCCTTGCCCTTCCCTGGTCATTTCATGGGACAGCAGCAGTGACAATGCCCATGGACACAGTTGTCCCCAGCAGCCACAGAGCAGTTTGTGTTGCCTGAGTGTTTTGGCCATTTGGGTCTGAGAAGGTCAAGGCCAGATGGGACAGGTGGAAGCCAAACTAGAGTTGCCCACCTGGAGCCTCCCAGCTTCCCTGGAGTGACACCAGGGAGCTGCTGCTCTTCATCACCACCCAGAACCTCCCCATCAGCCCTGCCCAGGGTGGTTCCTCAGCCTGAGTGTTCCAGCCCTGCCTTGCTCAGTGTTTGGACACCCCAAACACAGAGAGCTCCTTGTTCATGTTGGGTGGTGAACAGGAAGGACAAAAGCCAGTGCTGAGGAGACCTTTGGGATGGAACATGGCAGCATTTCTGGGGAACACACCCAAAGCAGCACCTGCAGGAGCCATTGAGAGGGTCTTCTTGACCTGCTGCTGCCAGAGGAAACTTGGGAGATATTGGAAGCACCAAACAACAACACCCTGAGAAGATCCCACAGACCTAGTTCTTGCCTTGCCTTAGAGGGTGTGTTGGCATTTTCCTGCTGTGAATTCTATGAATTTAATGTCCTGTTTTTGGGAGTCCTGATCTCTCTCCATAGGTGGACAAACCTCAGTCAAACTGAAAGGGTTTTTGCTGCTGACCCTTCAGGAGGCTGTTGGGGAAGCTGTGACATGCTCTGAGCTGAACTGGTCTTTCCACTGACTGATGGCTCCTCCTCCATTTGGGAGCAGCACACTGCACAACTTGGATTTTTCATCCCAGGGGAAAGCCCAGCCAAGGCACGTCCCTTGTTCTCACTTTGGCTTTCACCTTCAAGAGTCTTTAATGGCCCCTGAGTTTACTCCACAGCTCTTGCAGAGAGCAAAACTTCCATCTTCCTGTGCTCAAAGAGCCATACTTGTTAAGCCTTTCCATAAAAGGTTGTCCATGAGACTCACCAGCCTGGCTGCCCCTCTCTGCATCGATCCTGGGGTGACTCCTCTCTCCAGGAGGGTAACCAGGAGTCAGCTGTCCCTCAGCTGAGGATTGCCTGGGGCTGGGGGAGAGCATGTCCCACCACAGCCCAGAGCACTCAGACGTGTCTCCTGTTTTAGGGCACAGACTGGCAAGTCCCCCATGGCTGTCCCTGCTCAGCACAGTGGCAGATGGTTCTTGGACTTGTAGTCTGGGTTCCTGCAGTGGTGACCTGGCTGTTCACAACAACTGTCTTGTTGTTTTGCTTGGGTATTTTTAAAAATGTTCTGGGTTTTCTATAAAGCAGACAGTGTTGTGCTCTTGCAACTCATTTTGAAACCAAGAGGAGTTTGACATTGGCCTCAGTGGCTGCCCTAACACAGGCTCTCCCAGGCACAGTCAGGGTCAGTCTCAGCTTTGCTCCTGGGGACACCTTTTGGCTCAGAGCCTTTGGTGTCCATGCTCTGCACACCCACAGCTCCCTGGGGAGGGACCCCATCCTGTTGGGATGGAGACTCCAGGCCTCTCAATCCAGAGCAGATGTTGGGGTCAATCCAACCTCGCTTCCAAAGTGCAGGAGATGGAGGAGCTGAGGGTGGGTGCTCAGGGGTGCTGTTGCCTTATGGGTGTGGCACGACACTGGTCAGGACAGTCCTCAGTGGATGTGGGACAAAGCCAGAAACTTCTGCTGCAAAAACAACCTTGGAGCCCATCCCCTCCTTCCAGAGCAGGAGCCACGACCCACCTCCTCAGCCGTCCCTGCATCCCCTCCTCAGCCATCCCTGCATCCCCTCCTCAGCTGTCCCTGCATCCCCTCAGCCGTCCCTGCATCCCCTCCTCAGCTGTCCCTGCATCCCCTCAGCTGTCCCTGCATCCCCTCCTCAGCTGTCCCTGCATCCCCTCAGCTGTCCCTGCATCCCCTCAGCTGTCCCTGCATCCCCTCCTCAGCTGTCCCTGCATCCCCTCAGCTGGCCCTGCATCCCCTCAGCTGTCCCTGCATCCCCTCCTCAGCTGTCCCTGCATCCCCTCAGCCGTCCCTGCATCCCCTCCTCAGCTGTCCCTGCATCCCCTCCTCAGCCATCCCTGCATCCCCTCCTCAGCCGTCCCTGCATCCCCTCCTCAGCCATCCCTGCATCCCCTCTTCAGCCGTCCCTGCATCCCCTCAGCCGTCCCTGCATCCCCTCCTCAGTTGTCCCTGCATCCCCTCCTCAGCTGTCCCTGCATCCCCTCAGCTGTCCCTGCATCCCCTCCTCAGCTGGCCCTGCATCCCCTCCTCAGCCGTCCCTGCATCCCCTCCTCAGCCATCCCTGCATCCCCTCCTCAGCCGTCCCTGCATCCCCTCCTCAGCCATCCCTGCATCCCCTCCTCAGCTGTCCCTGCATCCCCTCAGCTGTCCCTGCATCCCCTCCTCAGCCGTCCCTGCATCCCCTCCTCAGCCGTCCCTGCATCCCCTCAGCTGGCCCTGCATCCCCTCCTCAGCCGTCCCTGCATCCCCTCCTCAGCCGTCCCTGCATCCCCTCCTCAGCCATCCCTGCATCCCCTCCTCAGCCGTCCCTGCATCCCCTCCTCAGCCATCCCTGCATCCCCTCAGCTGGCCCTGCATCCCCTCAGCTGTCCCTGCATCCCCTCAGCTGTCCCTGCATCCCCTCCTCAGCCGTCCCTGCATCCCCTCCTCAGCCGTCCCTGCATCCCCTCCTCAGCCGTCCCTGCATCCCCTCCTCAGCCATCCCTGCATCCCCTCAGCTGGCCCTGCATCCCCTCAGCCGTCCCTGCATCCCCTCAGCTGGCCCTGCAT
Organism: Pithys albifrons albifrons; assembly: GCF_047495875.1. Taxonomy (NCBI): domain Eukaryota; kingdom Metazoa; phylum Chordata; class Aves; order Passeriformes; family Thamnophilidae; genus Pithys; species Pithys albifrons. Next base: position 6,018,790 of record NC_092482.1, read on the forward strand.
CCCCTCAGCTGGCCCTGCATCCCCTCCTCAGCTGGCCCTGCATCCCTCCCTGCAGCAGGTCTCTCTCCAGCTGCAGCCTCTCTGGGGAGGTGGGTCTGGGTTCCAAACAGCAGCCCAAGCCCAGCTGATTTCAGTCTGTGCAGCCCCTGGAAGGGGGTGTCCGTGGGTGTGTGTTCCAGCTGTGGAAACCACAGCTCTGCTCTGCAGCAGCTCAGCCGAATGGGGTCCCAAACCAGGGCTGTTGTGCCAGTGGGACCATGGTATGGTTTTCACTTTCTTTTAGTCCAAGCTCTTCCCTCCTTGCCCTTCCCACCCCTGCTGTGCCAGCAGGAATCCACCTGCCAAGGGTTGCCTTGGATGTCTTTCACCAGCCACCTTTACTGGGACCACTGGGGGTTGGGGGTCACCAGGTGAAGATCCCTGCTCCATCTGGGGTGCTTCAGCCTGACAAAGCCTCTCTGGATGGCCCATGATCCAAAGCACATCAGATTAGGGGAGCCAGGGAGTCCTCCTGGCCCCAGACCAGAACACTTGGGGACAGCGGGAGGACAGAGTTGCTCTCCTGGCTGATGTGCCTTCGCTTCCATCCAGAGGGTGTGGATGGACATGGGAAGGAGGATCACGGGAAGGAGGGTCTGGAGGTCTCTAAGTCCACGTAGGGAGCAGGGATGGTGGGATGGAGCTGGGCAGGGATGGTGGGATGGAGCTGGGCAGGGATGGTGGGATAAAGCTGGGCAGGGATGGTGAGATGGAGCTGAGATGGGATGGAGCAGAACTGGGGTACTGGGATGGAGCTGAGCTGGGATACTGGGATGGAGCTGAGCAGGGATGGTAGGATGGAGCTGAGTAGAGATAGTGAGATGGAGCTGAGCTGGAATGGAGCTGGGCTGGGATGGTGCGATGGAGCTGAGCAGGGATGGTGGGATGGAGCTGAGCCGGGATGGTGGGACAGAGCTGGGCCGGGATACTGGGATGGAGATGAGCAGGGACTGGCATGGCCCCGGTCAGAGGCGCGGGGGAAGCCCCAGCGGCTGCTCCGCTCCCGCAGCATCCCGGGCTTCCAGAGCTCCCAGAGCACCCACAGCTCCCACAGCCACCCCCGTGTCCCCGAACGATGCCGGGGGCTGAGCGAGCTGCAAACCCAAACTCTCGTCTTGAAATCGTCGCCTGGCTCTGGGCGAGGAGCTGGGAGAATTTCCCAGAGACGAACTGCGGGAGCGGCGTTCCCAGAACCAGGGGAGGGGCTGGCGAGGGAGGATTAGAGCCGCCTTGACAGTGCACCACTGCGACTGTGTCCCAGCCGGGCGCGTTACCTGCTGGGACACTCAATCTGCCATTGTTCCCGCGGTGTCACACTGTATTACCCGCATAATGCGGAATGTTTCCGCCGGCCAGCGTACCCACGGCACAGAGCGCTGGCATTCCCCAGGAGCCCCTCGTAGCAACGGGGCAGTGTTGGCTGTCCTGCCGTCACCCTGCGGGCGCGCCGGCCCCGCTGGGAACTCCCATTGACGGCGCTCCCAACCCCCGCGCGGCTCAGAGAGCCCAAAGGGCGTGTGAATGCGGCAGCGATTTGAAACGACTGCGGCGCTGCGATGCTATCGCTCGCCCTGCCTCACAGTAGGGGAGGAAGCTTAGCTCTTTCTCATCGCTATAAGCTTATTTTGCTCTCTGCCTCTCGCCTTTCCCTCCCCCTCGCTTTAAGCTGCTGAGTTTATATCAAGACGGCCCCTGATCCCACACACCCCTGTTTAGATGCAAATGACTGAGAGTGTCATAGCTGAGAAAAGCCACGGGTTATCTTGGTGCGGGTCTGCCTTTTCACAGCTCGTGGCAGGGTCTTAGCCGAGCACAGAGGGACCCGAGGGCAGCCGTGCCCGCTGCCTGCACAGGGACCCGAGGGCAGCCGTGCCCGCTGCCTGCACAGGGACCCGAGGGCAGCCGTGCCCGCTGCCTGCACAGGGACCCGAGGGCAGCCGTGCCCGCTGCCTGCACAGGGACCCGAGGGCAGCCGTGCCCAGCTGCCTGCACAGGGACCCGAGGGCAGCCGTGCCCGCTGCCTGCACAGGGACCCGAGGGCAGCCGTGCCCAGCTGCCTCCGTGCACCTGCGGGTGGCTGCAGTCCGGCCGGTGGGAGCATCTTCCCGGAGCACCGGTGGCGTCTGCCCGGAGAAGGACAGCGGGCAAAGGGCAGCTCGGAGTGGGGAAGCAGGGGCAGAGTGGATCCCCCGGTGCCCAACACGTGGGGAAAGGTGTGAGCTGCCAAAGGCTCCTGCCATGCTCACTTGTGCAGACCCTGGAGCTCACACATCTCTTCCCCACCCAGCCGTCGGTCTCCAGGTGCCTGCGGGGCCTTCCTGTCTCCTGCACTCACAACCAGCTCCTCCTGGGCACCAGTTTTACCCAACCCCAGGGGCAGCACCACCAACCCAGGGCAGGGCTGTTCCCCATCCTCTGAGCATGTCACCAGCTGCTGCCTCAGCCCTGGCATTGGGGAGGACTTGGCTGGAGGACCTGCTGGGTTTAGATAAGAACTGACCTTATTTCACGCAGAAAAAAGAGAAGAGGGAGGGGGAAAGCAGGTTTTTCCTCCCTCCTTGGCCCAGGCTGCACACCTGCAGTATAAATCATCCCAGGGAATTTGCTTGTAAAAACATGATTTTACCCCACATTCAGGGGTTGGGTGTTTGGCTTTTTTCATAGTTCAGATTAGAAAATAAGACACGCAAAAAAGAAAACTTCGAATCACAGAACCATGAAATCGTTTGGGTGGGAAGGGACCTTAAAGCCCATCCAGTGCCACCCTCTACCATTGTCAGGGACACCTCCCACCAGCCCAGGGTGCTCCAAGCCCTGTCCAACCTGGCCTGGGACACTCCCAGGGATGGAGCAGCCACAGCTTCTCTGGGCACCTGTGCCAGGGCCTGCCCACCCTCACAGACAAGAATTCCTTCTCAATATCCCACCTAACCCTGTCCTCTGGCAGTGGGAAGCCATTCCCTGTGTCCTGTCCCTCCATCCCTTGTCCCAAGTCCCTCTCCAGCTCTCCTGGAGCCCCTTTAGGCACTGGAAGGGGCTCTGAGGTCTCCCTGGAGCTTCTCTTCTCCAACTCTCCCAGCCTCTCCTTCCTTGAAGGAAGATAATCAGTGGCCTTAAAAAGCCTGGGCAGGCACAGGTTCTGTGGCACAAACACTGTGAGTCTGAATGTTGAGCAGGGGGTGTGGGAGGAATTTGGGTTGATAAGGCAGAGCCTCACCCAGGTTGGTGTGGGGAAGCTCCCAGGTGGGAGCACATCATGCCCTGAGCTTTCCCTGAGCTTTCCCTGGGCTGTGGTTGCTGTTCGATGCCATGCAAGAGGCTGCAGGAGGAGGGTTAGAGCCAGATGGTGACACTGGGAAGTGAGCTGGGAATGGGATGGGAGGTTGTGGGAGGACCTGGGGGCAGGAATCCCTGTGGTTATCCAGGGAGGTGAGCCCTGTGTTCCCACACTGCCACCAGTGCTCAGGCCTGGAAGATCATAGAATCATAGAATCGATTGGGCTGGAAAAGACCTCCAGGATCATCGAGTCCAACCCTTGGTCCAACTCCAGTCCATTTACCAGATCATGGCACTCAGTGCCACGTCCAATCTGTGTTTAAAAATCTCTAGGGATGGTGAATCCACCACCTCTCTGGGCAGCCCATTCCAATGCCTGAGCACTCTCTCTGTAAAGAATTTTTTTCTCATCTCCAACTTAAATTTCCCCTGGCAGAGCTTGAGCCCATCGTGCCCCCTTGTCCTATTGCTGAGTGCCTGGGAGAAGGGACCAGCCCCCACCTGGCCAGAACTTCCCTTCAGGCAGTTCCAGACAGTGCTGAGGTCACCTCTGAGCCTCCTCCAGGCTAAACACCCCCAGCTCCCTCAGCCTCTCCCCACAGCACTTGTGCTCCAGTCCCTTCTCCAGCCTTGTTGCTCTTCTCTGGCCCCGCTCCAGCCCCTCAATATCCTTTCTGAACTGAGGGGCCCAGAACTGAACACAACTCAAGGTGTGGCCTCACCAATGCAGAGTACAGGGGAAGGATCACTTCCCTGGTCCTGCTGGATGTGCCCAGAAGCTGCATTGCTTTTCAGACTAAGCTCTCCTTGAATGGAAGCCAATGTGATGAACATTTCTGCAGCTCCTTCAAAAGGAAATTACTCTGATTTTCTTTCCAGTCTGTATTAGAAATGATTTTTGATCCTGTTGTAGTGAGAAATGCACCTTTGAAGCTTCTCCAGAATAGCTACAATCTACCTGAGGGAGCAGAAGGTGAGATTAACCCAAATGTTGCTCCAGGACTCAGAGGTGGTTTCAGCCAGTCATTGGTCAAGGTGGAACTCTGACTGCTTTGTCCCGGTATCTCATGGCCTGATGCACAGTGTGAGCTCAGCAGGGATTGTCCTCTTGCTTGGAGCCTCTCTGTGGGGCTGCAAAGCTGGAAGGCAGTAGAGGGGACAGGGAATGGCCCACCTGGGTGCCCCAGGGCTCAGCTACAGGTTATGGGCTCCAAACTCTTAATTTGAGACCCTTCAAGAGAGCTGGAGAGGGACTTGGGACAAGGGATGGAGGGACAGGACAAGGGAATGGCTTCTTACTGCCAGAGGGCAGGGAGAGGTGGGATATTGGGAAGGAATTCTTGTCTGTGAGGGTGGGCAGGCCCTGGCACATGTTGGGCAGAGCAGCTGTGGCTGCCCCATCCCTGGGAGTGTCCAAGGGCAGGCTGGACAGGGCTTGGAGCACCCTGGGCTGGTGGGAGGTGTCCCTGCCCATGGCAGGGGTGGCACTGGATGGGTTTTAAGGTCCCTTCCCACCCAAACCATCCCAGGATTCCATGACTCCTGTTTCTGCATCTAAGCAAGACGAGGCAGCAGCCTGGGAGAAGGGGGTGCTGGGTTGGACAAGATCACCTTTGAAAGGTCCCTTCCACCTCAAACCATGCCATGATTCTCTGGTCACACAGAAGGGTCCTGTCCCCTGTCCAGAGCCCCCAGCAGTGATGGGCAGTGCTGGCCCCACACTCAGCACAGATAAGGAGTTCTATCAGATTTACCACCCTTGTCTCTTCCCTCAGCTGACAAAGCTGTGGCTGAAAAGGTTCTGGTTTCCTCTGTGACTGCTCCTGCTACAAACTTTGGAATCTCAAAGGCTTCCTGTGTTCCTCATTGCCACACAGACAATGACATGAGTCCCATCCTGTCTCTGCTCATTAATGTTTCAGGCAGGAGGGAAAAGGCACAGTTCCCACCTGTAACAAATCCCCACGCTGGGCTGGGCTGGGCTTTGATGTGTCCTTGTTTGCAGATGATCCTGTTTATTTTTAACTGCTCTACTTACAGGTTAGTGAGGCAGCAGAATCCCTGCAGCTCTGGAGTGGGGCCTGGCAGTGCTGCCTGGGAGATGCCACTGCCCCACGGTGGCACTGGCAGAGCTGCAGAACCAACGTGCTCACTGATTTTCTCCATCTGTCAGAAGAGCTCCAGAGCTGTGGCTGAGATTTCTCCTTGTCAGCGTGGAAATGCTGAGGCAAGTCCACACAGGAGGCTCTGCTCAGTCCCTGCAGCCCAAAGAATCCTGAAATACTCCTCAGAAATTCAAAGCTCAGTTTGCTCATTACAGGGAGGATGGTTCACATCCAATTTTTAAGTGCTTTCACGCTGACAGAAATGGTGGTGAGAGATTTTCAGTGCTCAAGCAGTTCTTTCAGGATGTGTTTCTAATTTTTATGGCAGTTCTTTAATGATAGTTTTTATAGAAAATTAAAACTTTCTGATCTTTGAAGTGATGAAATTTAGGACAAGCTTTTATGAGGCAGCAAGCTGGAGTGTGGTGAGTCTTGATGACAAGTTATTTGGTAGTAAATACAACAGTTACCCCAAAATAAAACCTGACAAAATAGAGGGGAAATGATTGTCAGGGTCCTTATTAGTGCTCTAATGGGGCTTTACAACCCTGATTCCTGCAAAGAATTGCACAGTAACACAAAGGAGTAATTTTCACTGAAATATTTGTCATTTCAGGGAGCTGAAATGGGACCTTCCCCTACTGCAAGGCTGAAGCTTGGAAAAAGATCTCATGAACTGTTTATATGCACAATATTGGGGCTTTCTAAGACACACCAGAATTCCTTCACTGTCCAGGAGACTGTGGGGAAATAGGGCAGTGCTCTCACCCCAGTCTCTCCAGTTTCTTAAAATCTGTGCCATAAGATTCCCATTTCCAAAGCACCACTGGAAAGAATCATTTCTGTTCAGTGAAGAGACTTCATTGGGCTGAGGGACCCTGTGGGTGTCGACACAAGTGAAGCTGAAAGGGAAGTGCTTTGGATTGTGTTTGTGGAGCTGTGAAATGAGGAGGTCACCCGTGAGTGTCCTTTGTGCTAAACAAGGCCCAGAGGCAGCAGAATCCTTGGGACATCCTGGAGAGACTGGACCTCTTCATCCCCTGGGAGGTTTAATCCACTGTTTGGCTGTTTTATGGGATTGCCTTGTCACCCATGGTCATGGTTTGCCAATGGACACCTGAGATGTGGGGCAGGTTCTGATGGAGCTGTGCCAGGGCAGGGTCAGGTGGGATCTCAGGGAAAGGCTCTTCCCCCAGAGGGTGGTGGGCACTGACCAGGCTCCCCAGGGCAGTGGGCACGGCCCCGAGGCTGCCAGAGCTCCAGGAGGGTTTGGACAATGGGACAGGGACAGGGTGGGATTGTTGGGGTGTCTGTGCAGGGCCAGGAGCTGCACTGGGTGGTCCTGGGGATCTCTTCCAACCCGGGAATGTCGTGGTTCTGTGATCTGCCACCAGCACCCTCCTTTCAGGGGCACAGCTCCTCACTGTTCTCAGTAATGCCTCCTGATCCCCTGGGAATCCCAGTTCTGTGGGGCCTCATCAATGTGCCCAGTGTGGACACAGAAAGGGGCCTTTGGGGAGGGGGTGATGATGATGAAAAGGAGCAAAAAAGAAGAGGGAAAATACATTTATTCTCCCCCCCCCCTCCCCCCTTCCCCCCATTCTGACTCTTTTGGGCTTATCTGTGAGAAGACACATTGAAATCCCAACTACCTGATCAGGATGATGGATTTCAACTGTGGCTTCTCACTGGTGGGGAATCCTGAGCCCAGTGACCTCCTGTAGGCAGTGGGAGCTTCAGTGCCTCAATCCAAGGAACTCAGCCCAGCCCTTTCCTTGGCTTCCCCATGCCCTGCAGGTGCCTTTTGTTTGGAATTGCTGCACACACTGGGCAGGGAAATGGAGCCCACAATTCCAGAACATGGGAATGTCCCGGGGACTGTGCTATGTTACCCCTGGTGACATAGCACAAAAAAATGGGAAAAGGAACCATGGAACTCCGAGCTGAAATCTGGGAGATCTGCCTTGATCCTTGGGGCATTCCCAGCAGGAATTCCCGGGGTGTCCCACCCCGGCCGCGCTGCCCCCGAGCCCGCAGTGCTGTTACCTTTGTCCAGGACGGGCCCGAAGATGGCCAGGCTGTCGTCGATGGTGGTGCAATTCCAGCGGCGGCCGCGGAACTGGTGCTGGCACTCCTGGATGCCCAACTTCACCCCCTCGGCCACGCTGGGCATGATCTCGATGTAGTTGCGGCAGAAGCGGAGCTGCTTCGGGACGAGGCCGGGGATGGAGCCGCAGAGGATGGGCTGGGACCCGAGGGAGCTGTACTGCTGCCCCAGGGCGAGGGACCTGCGGGGACAGCGACAGGGACGGGACAGGCAGGGTGAGGGCTGGGAGCTGCTGCCACCGCTGGTCCTGCCCCTCCCCACAGCCCCAGGGGCAGTTTGATGGGCCAAAGTGAACCAGCAGTTCAGGAGAACAAAAAAGTACAGGAATTTGATGGGCATAATCGAACCAATAGTTCAAAAAAGTACTGAAAATTTGCGATTTCCTAAGAAAACAAGAGACTTTCCACTGGTAGCACTGGTGTGGAAAGGGCTCTGTGCACACCAATGGTCCTTGCTCAGCTCCCTGCATGGAGACACCTGGAGCCATTCCAGGTATTCCAAAGAGTCTGAGGCCTCCACCGGGGGCTGGTGGATCTGACAGAACCTGCAAGGGCTGGATCTGGGGAAGCCACACCTGGAGGCTGGAGGTGTCTCAGCTGTCAGCAGACCCTGACTGAGAGCTCTGAACTGTGGCCAAGGTGGGAAGGGTCCTGTCCAAGGCCAAGTCCATCAGCAGAGGGATCAGCATTCCCAGAGAGGGGCTGCTCTGGGGTCACAGTGCCAGTGCCACGTGGCCAGACTGGCTGGACACCTGAAGGTGGTCCCAGAAGGGACTGGATCACCCCAGTTCCACCTGCAAGGCCCCCAGTGTGCAGCAGCTGCTGAGGGGGCAGATGTGCTGGGCCTGGGGAAGATGCTGGGGGCAGATCTGAGAGGACCTTTCCTGTCAGTGCAAGGACCTGACAGGGGCCCAGCATTAAATACCAAACTGCTTATTTGGCCAGAAATTGTCACTGAAGGGTGAAGACACCTGTTTTTAAAGGAGCACTGGGACACCTGCCATTGCACACAGCCAGGGACAGTCCCACAGCTGCTCAGGCTCCAACTCAGCCTGGGCTGTCCCTGCAGAATGTGGTGACACAGGACAGGGAGCAGCAGTTCTGTGCCAGCAGAAATCAGAGCAGAGACCTCCCAGAGCAGGTACCAGTGTGGGCACATCTGGGAGAGTTTTGACTTTGGACACTCTCAGGGACAGGGTGGGATTGTTGGGGTGTCTGTGCAGGGCCAGGAGTGGGACTCCATGGTCCTTGGTGGGTCCCTTCCAGCTCAGGAGATTCTGTGACTCTCATTCTATTTCTCTTGCACTGGGAGTCCACAGGTGGACACAGGACCAGGGCGAGGTCCCACCAGTGCTGAGTAGAAGGGAAGGATCTCCTCTCTCTCCCTGCTGCCAATGCTGTTCCTTGGGCAGCTCTGATGGTTCTCTCTGCTGAAATGTCACATTTCTTGGGCAGCCCTGGTGGCTCTCTTTGCTGCAATGCCACCTTCCTTGGGCAGCCCTGGTGGCTCTCTTTGCTGCAGTGTCACCTTCCTTGGGCAGCCCTGATGGTTCCCTTTGCTGCAGTGTCACCTTCCTTGGGCAGCCCTGGTGGCTCTCTTTGCTGCAGTGTCACCTTCCCTGGGCAGCCCTGATGGTTCCCTTTGCTGCAGTGTCACCTTCCTTGGGCAGCCCTGATGGTTCTCTTTGCTGCAGTGTCACCTTCCTTGGGCAGCCCTGGTGGCTCTCTTTGCTGCAGTGTCACCTTCCCTGGGCAGCCCTGATGGTTCCCTTTGCTGCAGTGTCACCTTCCCTGGGCAGCCCTGATGGTTCCCTTTGCTGCAGTGTCACCTTCCTTGGGCAGCCCTGATGGTTCCCTTTGCTGCAGTGTCACCTTCCCTGGGCAGCCCTGATGGTTCCCTTTGCTGCAGTGTCACCAGGCAGCTCCATGCTCACATGTTGCCCCTGCAGCCCCAGCTCTGGCTCTGCAGCTGTTGGCCCTCAGCCCTTACAGGTGCAGGGGGTTGGTGCTCCCCAGGTTGTTTCTCCCCAGCTCCTTGACTGAGGTGCAGCACATTCCTCTCTGCCCAGGGAAACACCTTCAAAAGCAGTTCTGGGGTATCAACCACTTCTCCCACTCCATTGGTTTCTCCCTCACACACCTGCCCACACCTGAAGATTGGGTGTGAATGAATCCATCATTTTGTAGTCCTTGGTTAATTAATGTTCAGGAGGGCTTTGGCCCCACCTCCTGCTCAGAGCAGGGCCAGTCTCCAGGTTGGATTAGGTCTGCCAGGGCATTGTCCTACAGTGTGAACACCTCCCAGGACAGAGATGCCATTGCTTTGTGGTTGACTGTCCTTGTCCTGAGCTGCTCTTCCAGCCTGAAATGTCAGGCTGGACACTGAGCTGGCCCCAAACGTTTGATTTAATTACACAGTAATGATTTTAATGATGTAAAGGGAATCCCAGGATTCCTGCTCAGGAGAGATGTCTCTGCAGGAGACACTGAAGGAGGAGACCTGACTCCCACCCTGGCTGGGAACCACATGCCTCTAATCCCTGCCCCAGGGCTGTCTCCTGCCACAGCTCCCTGTTTCTCCTGCCCTCTGAACCCACCTGCCCAGCCCTGGGGCACCTGTCTGAGACTCCATGCAAAATCTGGGCTCCATGTCCCCCACCCTTGGGTGGCACACACACAGAAGGGGCCACCAGAAGTGGCCAGGAGGGAACAGCACAATGGGCAGTGCCTGGGACTGGTTCCCAGAGCTGTTCTGCACCTCCAGCTCCCACCAAGTGCCATCTGGGAGGGAGCTCAGCACTGCTGGGACTGGTCAGCTCCAAGGAACAGCTGGGGACAGCCCTACCCACTGTCCACCCAGCGTGGGCAGTGACAGTGGACAGAGAACATGCTGCTCTTGGATGGTCAAGGTCCCTTCCAACCCACCCCAGTCCGTGGTGCTGTGATGTCCCCACACCCCACTCTCCCAGACACTCTCCAGGGGGGTCACAGGGTGTTTTGTCCTGCCTGGTTTGCACAGCTGTGAAGGTCATGGGCAGTGTCAGTGTCCAGGATGCTCCTGCTCAGCAGGTTCTCAGGGCTGGTGCTGGAGCTCCACACCAGGTCCCAGTCTCTGCTGTGGCTCAGGGGTGTAAACCTGGCCTAATTCTTTACCTAATGAGCAGCTCATTCCCTTGGAGCTGCAGAAGCAGCAGTGACCCAGGGGAGTATGAGCTGGGATTTCCCATGGAGTTCTGGGGAATTCTGGGAGGACCCACCTTGCTCTCAACCCCAGACTTGGCCAAATCCCCTCTTTAAGTGCCTGAGCCACCTCATGACAGACTTTCCTGCTGGCAAGGCCTGGCCAGAGATGTGCAGCCAGTTTTGGTGTCTCTGTTGAGGTTGGAGTTGTGATCTGGTGTGTGAGGGGCCCTGGGGAGGGGGAGGCTGCTCTGGTGGCCCAAGGCCACACACCACACCCAGCTGGTGATTCTGTGACCCACATGGAGGAGTCCACGTGCTTTACATGGCCCCATCCAAGCTTTCCCACCTTTCCCTTTTGCAAGGTCTCCAACATTCCCAAGGGTTTGCAATTAATTTTCCCTGTTGACCCTCAATGGCAGCATCTTCTCTCCAATCATCATCTAATGTTCATTTTTGTTCCCATCTCAGTGATTTCCCCACTGCTGATCCTTCTTGGATAGATAAGGAAAAGCTCCTTCCTCTGGGCCCATTGCCCCCACTTCTCCAGGAGTCCTGGAGGGCACAGAGGGGGCAGGAGCTGTGGCAGAGGCTGCAGCTCCTGAGTCCTGGTGGTTCCTCTCCAGAGTGGCTGAGATGTGAAGATGAAATAAAACCTCTTTGAAATCCAGACCTGGGATCCCAGGGACAAATACTGGCTCTAACACAAGATGTTAAATCTAAAGTCTAAATCACAAGAGTTAAACCTAAATCATGAATTAAATCTACATCAAAAATTAAATCTAAATCACAAGAGCCCCTGGGGGTGAAGGAGGCACATCTGGAGAGGGAATGTCACAGGGTGAATTTGGGATAGATGGAGGACAAGGACAATTTCAAAGCACAATCACCACTCCAAGGCTGGCACCTGCAGCACTGGCAGAGCCCACAGTTCCCTTCCCTGCTCTCCATGCCCTCAGGGTCCCTCCTGGCTGCCTGAGCCCACGTTGCTCTGGTTCCCATCACACCAAAGGGAAATCCTTGTTTCATACCCCTCCCCACTGCCCCCAGCTTTACCCCGGGAGGTGACAGCTCTCTTTTTCCAGCACCAGCTCCAGGCCCAGTCCCTTTTCACACTCAGGGGCAGGATCCATAAAATCCAGGCAGCTCCACATGCCTGGGGGACCCTTTGTCTCCCCTTGCACACGAGTGAGATGTGCAGATGTTGGCTCTGTGTTGTGGGAGTGCAGGACACACACGGAGTGTGAGTGCCCATGGCAAACACACAGGAAGTCCCTTTTCTCTTCCTCTGCTGAATCCCTTCAGCCTCTCAGAGTCCCGACTCTGTCAGGCCAGTGACTCCTTTTGTTCCCACATGGTGGTGCCAGACAGAGCAGGGCTCTGATCCAGCAGGTGGGAGTTGACTCTCCATGGTTCCCATTGGTCTGGGATGGACTTTTGAAGCCCTGGGAGTAAACTGTCCTGTGCAGATCCTGCAGCTGTGGCACCATCAGGTGCATCCTCTCATCCCTGAGCAGGTGACTCGTGTCCTCCCACTGCCCCAGCATGGAGGGTGCTCTGCACACCCTCTCACCTTCCCCTTCCTGCAGAGCTGCCCAGAAAACTCATCTTCCAGTTGGCCACTGGTTGGAAAGACATGTGGCATCAAGAGAAATTAGACCCACAGTGTTTGGAAATAGCAGGATTTGGCCTGAATAAAACTGTGCCCAAACACATGGAAAGCAGCTTCAAGGGGGATCCTCAAGTCAGGTGTTTTGCCAGTGAGAGCCAAATCTTCTGGGACATTTCTTCTTCCCTCTATGAGCAGCCTGGAGGCTTCACTGCTCAGGGCACTCAGGACTGAGCTCAGCACAGGCTGCTCCTCTGAGCTGGGTCTTCCCAGCCAAGGGCAAATCTCGGGAAGAGGCTCCTCTGTGGAATGTGGATCCCTCTCTGGCTTGATGCCCCTGCTCAGCTGCTGCCTGGCAGGAGAGCAGCTCCCTGGGGAGAGAGGTGTCCTTCCTGTGCTGTGTGTGCAGGGCATGGTGGGGTCTGACCTCAGGGTTTGCTCGTGTGTGTCATGTTCCAGTGTGATGAGAAAAAAAGCAAAGGGCCAGGAGAGGACCCTCTTCCTGGGGAACAATCTGATAGTGTCACCCCTTTCTCTTTCTTCTGCAATCCCATAAACCTGTTGTGAGTCCTGGGAGCCCTGGAGATGGGCAGGAAGCTGCCCCAGCACTGCAGCAATTTCTTACTCGAAACGCAGTGAGAACATTTCTGGGCTCTGCTGCTGAGGGAACGTTCTCCAGCTCTGAACTCAGCAGCTGAAAACAGATCCTGCTCCCTTTGTCTCAGCAGCACTTGAATAACAGCTGCTCTTCCTAAATGCCTCCATAGCCAAGGCCAGAACCACTGCCAAGGAACTGAGAGACAGGAAGCTCTTTAAAGGCATTGCCATGGAATCACAGGATGGTTTGGGTTGGGAGGGATCTCAAAGCCCATCCAGTCCCACCCCCTGCCATGGGCAGGGACACCTTCCATGGCCTAGGTTGCTCCAAGCCCCATCCAACCTGGCCTTGGACACTTCCAGGGATGGGACAGCCACAGCTTCTCTGGTCAGGAGCTGTTTCCTCCCACAGCAGCTCAGGTTACTGCAGCACAGAGTTACAAGGCAAACACTGTCCTGCTCGTGTCCTCTAATGTCCTGTCAATGCCTTGGATTGATCCCTGAGGTTCTTCCAATGCCCTGGGAAAGCTGTGAACCAGCAGGAGGAAACCAGCTCACAGTTCAGACCTTGTTTGTCACCTGCTGCCTTCAGGAAAACCTGTCCCTGCCTGTTTCTATTGTACAGTTTCCAGACATGTGTGTTGTTTTCTGATTCTGGTCCATGCTCTGCTTTAAATAGACACTTGTGCCAGTGGCCTTCTGCTCTCCCTGAGCTGCCTGCCCTGGGGAAGCAGCAGTTTCCATGTTCTCCCTGTTTAGTGCTCTGGAAGCCCTTCCAGCTCCCACCAGTGCTGTCCCTTCCTCCTCCCAGCAGAGGCTCAGCCCACACTTGCTTTTCAGGTAAGTGAAGAGCAAAATCACTGTGAGCATCAGTGTGGGGTGAACACAAACCTTGCAGGAGAGGCAGTCCCTGCCCAGTGCCACCTTTGGTCTACCCAGTGCCACCTTTGGTCTGCCCAGTGCCACCCCTGCTTTGCCCAGTGCCACCTTTGGTCTGCCCAGTGCCACCCCTCGTCTGCCCAGTGCCACCCCTGCTCTGCCCAGTGCCACCCCTCGTCTGCCCAGTGCCACCCCTGCTTTGCCCAGTGCCACCCCTGCTCTGCCCAGTGCCACCCCTTGTCTGCCCAGTGCCACCCCTGCTCTGCCCAGCCCAGCCTGGGTAGCGCTCACAGGGGATTCCACCAAGGGACAGACACTCATTGTAATCCCAGAGAACACAAATCCCACCTCAGCTTTGGCAGAGTTGCCTCCCACAGGTTCCTCCTGCTGCTCCCTCTGCTCTGCTCCCCAACCTCTGAGGGGTATCACACCTGGTGCAATATTCATGTATTCTAATGCTGGTGATTTGCTGACTGCAGCCTTTTGCAATCAGGGGAACACACACACAAGCTCTGGGCTTTGTCTGAAGATCAAGAGAGTGAGAGGGAAATGTTGGCAAGTCAAAACGTGCAATGTATTTGCACTTGTGAGCTGGGAAATGCCAGGCCCTGACTGAACATGGAGAGCAGACACAACAGGACAGAACTCAAAGGAGGAGCTGCAGGTTGGGAGGGACTGGATGGCTCTGCTGCCTGAGCCTTCACTCAGGACTCAGCCACTGTTCAATCTCAGCTCAGCCTGTCCAGAGTGTTGAGTTTTTCCACAGCTTTTCCCCTTGTGTCCCTGGTGTGTGATATCACCATCACCATAGGCCCCCCCAAACTCTGCAATTGTTGGGGGATCAATAAAACAGAAGGTTTTAAAGAGAATATTCAACTGCCTGAGCATTAGAAGCTGATCCCTCAGCCAAGGGTGAGGCCCCAGGGCAGGAAAGGGATGTGGGGTTTTAATATTTAACTGCCCTGGAAGGTCTCTGTAGACTTTCCACACCACCAATAGGACCTCTTGAACAGGAGAGGCTTTTCCCAGTTGATGTGTTTGGAAATGACCTCACTGAACAGTGTGTATGAATTGCATGACCTGCACAACATGCAGCAGCCCACAAGGCCACATTCTGGCCAATTAAAATTCTCCCTTTATTTAGTCACATCTGAAGGCTGCAAACCTCTTAAACCCTCCACAAAAGCACAAGTTCACTCAGGAATCACTCCCAGAGCTGTGGCTGCTCAGAAGGAGTTTCACCATTGCTCTGAGAGCTCTCCCAGAGGGGCAGCTCAGGGTACCTCAGTTCCTCCAGTCCTCTGTTGGAAGCCCTGGGTGGGTTTTGTTTATTGTCCATGGAACCCAGTGGGGCCTCTCTGGTGCCACAGGGAAGCATTCCCAGTGCTGGGGCTGTGCCATCTTGTCCAGACCAGGGATGGTCAGCCTGTGTTGTCCAGGAGCACATGGCACCAGCTGGGCAGAAATTTGGAAATCTGGTCACTTTGCAGAGAAATGTTGGTCATTTCCAGAAGGAAACAAGGAGGAAGCACTAAATGAGATGATCCTCTGATCAGAGAATGAGGGTTGAATGAGGGGAGAAATGCTGAAGAGGGGAAGCTCCAGGGCTGAGGAGGTAGAGGGAGGGGCTGGGACTGTTTTATTTCCAGCTCCCATCAACACTGATGCTGAAGCAGCTGCTGAAACACAGCCCAGCCAACTCTGCATTAAGTCAAATGAAAAGCTCCCTATCTACATACAGAGAAAACGGTTCTTG